>NW_020454627.1:1629311-1825554 GCF_003342845.1 Nothoprocta perdicaria
TGAGCAGGGGGGTTGGACTCGATGACCTCTGAGGTCCCTTCCAACCTTCGGCATTCTATGATTCTATGATTCTATGATTGTATGACTAAATAATACTTTTCTATGTGTGAGGGAACAGAACAGCTGTAGAAGGAAAGCTGCAGAAATGAATTCCACACTTTTCTTCTCATACAATCCAGATAGTCCAGTGGAGAAAACACTGCAGACAATCACAGAGATCTGCCTGGTGGATCCGTGTAGCAGGACRAAGACCTTCAAAGCACTGCTTTATGTTACTTACTAAAAGTGCATTTACAAGAATTCCCTCTCCCTGACTGCGAGAAATACAGAAAYGGAACCATATTCATTCCCAACAGAAAAGCTGAAAGTTTACATAAATTCAAAAGGAGCAACCACATCCTGTTTATGCATGGTAGAATTCTGACAAACATCAGTATCTACCTACAGTAGAGGTCACTGCTTTGGATGACTGAATTTACAGGCAAAGCTCTCCATGCCTGTCCCGGTCAAGATTGGGATCCTTTTTACTGAAGGCAGGAGGCATGGGAGTTCAGAAGGCTAATTGATTTAAAAAATAAATCAGGAAATACACACCAGGGTGAAKAAGAAAAATCTCCTTCTACATTTCATAAGATAGGAGCTTCATTAATTTTACTGAAAATTACAAGCACGCTCATAACTTTTCAACAGCTGTTGATTAATTGTCAAAGAGAAATAATGGGAGCCTGGGAGAATTTTGTTGATAGGAAGTTCACTGAGGTCAGCAAATGTATTTGAAACACAGCTGGCCCTGGTAACCCCCCGCAAAACTGCAAGAATAGATCTGTCCAACGAGCTCACTCTTTTGTGCTAGACCTCTCAAACATTGTCTTTTTCACTTTAGCAATGTAAGTGGATGGTTTATACATCTGTCTTTTGGAAGTAATTTCATTCAATATTTACAGAGCCAAAAATGCAGGTGCAACTTAGGAATTTAGATGAAAATAATAGATACCTCAATTCCTGGCTGTGACAGCCATTATACAAATATTGAGATGACCATATTGTTGTAATAGAAGAAATACAAAAGTTATTTTTATGGACATGTAGTTCTTGACATTTACTGTGGTAAAATCCAGATTTTAAGCTTATTTAAGCCTTATAGGCTCCTTAGAACAGGCTGAATGGGGTGTCCSTCCCTGCAGCTGCCTCTGACATATTGCCCATGTGAAGGGCAGGGCTTCTTGGCTCATATGAAGTTGGATTTAGAAGGAGTCAGACGAAAGGAACTGCATATTTCTCTCATTTTTTTTCTARCACTTGCCTGCCCTGGTAAGTAACCTCAGCTTCTTGGACAGAAGCTTGTTGCACTTGAATCAGCATCACTGTCTCTTTCCCCATTATGTGCCTGGAGTTGCCATATGACACTAATGCAGACACCCCCTAAAATATCAGCCTGACACGTACATGTGTGCATATAGGTGTATGATGTTGTGTGGTATCTTGTGATATGTGATAGGATTTTACAGYTAATTCATGTGATGAGGCTTATTGCCCTTCTCAGAGATACTATGTGTGTCTCAGAAACACTGTTCTACTATGGGACATTGCAAAGTTCATCCTTAATATTTGTTTGCCCCATGTTGCTATCTGAAAAGCAGAAAAAAAATGGCCATGAGTAATCCTGACAACTGATAATATTAATTTTTGTCTCTGGGCTGCAGGCTCCGCATCCCTGCTCCAGGAGTTCTGCAACTCTCATTCAGTGCTGTCACCTGAGAAACTGGTATGCAGGGAAAAACAACAGGACGCTAATCTGGAATAGAGAAGGAGAATCTTCATTTTAACCTACCTACCACATTCTCCGAAACAACAGGCACTTTATTGGCCCTCTTTCCTGCTGCATAGCAACACCTAATTGGCTCAAACTTGAGGACTGCTCACAAGCAGTGTTTAATAGCTGCAAGACAAAGCAGCAGTCTGTTATTTCTGGATTTTTTTTTTTCTTATTTCCATTGCTCTTGGTGTAGCTTTGTAAAAATAGACATCCATCTCCTCAGGAGCTACCCAGTGACCTCTAAGCCATCCCATATACATCATCCTGAACCTTTGCTAMATGACAAAATGCAGGAAAAATCAGTAGTGCACTTCAGGAGACAAGATGTTATATGKTAACATCATAAAGACTAAGACTATGAAGAAAAGCAGTAGTCTGTTAGAACAGAGGAGGGCAGAAGAAAACAATGCAAATATTTTCCAGAAATGAAAAATGAAAGAACAAGAAAAAAACAAATTACCATGGTGTAAATTGACACATACTTCCCATACGGCCCTCTTCAATGAAAACACTGTGTAAATGAATAGATAAAATGCCAGAAATTATCTACATAAAATATGGGAAATCTCAAGTCAGAGCTTCATCAGTGTTAGTGCCAGAAACCCTTCATCACTGTTAATTGGAGCTATAGTTTTTTCAGTATATGTGGGTACCTAGCAATAGACAAGGATCTCTGGGACATGATTTTTCTTCCATTGAAAGGATGGCCACTTTCTTATTTCAATGAACTCTGAACATAGTCAAGAAAATGAAAGCTATAATTAAAAATATAAKTGACTGGAGAAAGAAATTGTTAATTAAAACTATACTTCATTTTGCAAGATGAAAGATGAACTGCTTACTACATACATGTTRCAAACAAGACATCACTGATTTATAAAAGATACAAATTTTATCTTTGATATTCAATCAGGATGACTGTCTATAAGTATAGGTATCTTCCAAGCATAACAGTCCATACCATACTATCTTTAGAGCATGCATCATTTTCCATTGAATATATTTATCTGTTACTTAAAGCCTTTTTTTTTTTTTTTTTTTTTTTTTTTTAATATGAGTTGGGCAGGCAACACAAAACTGGATAAATTCCTCCCACCCCATTACTGGATTGTAGAGCTGCCTTTTAAGTTTTTGCATGAAAGCCTGAATCCTAGAGACTGATAGGACCTTGTTAAAGTGCTGTTAAGGTATTCTCTTGCACACCAGCTCAATCTGTCTCCTACAGAACACAGTATAATAGGATGAAAATTGCCTCTTACCTGTTGGCCAGCTGAAAATTGCATTCTTAGCTGCTTTCTCATGGAAGCTTCAGCAGCTTCCCGTTCTTTAGCAGCTAATTGAAATTCTTAGAGGAAATAAACCTCTCTTGAGCAGCCTGCAGAATACCTAATAAGGTATTATACCACCTCCTTTCAGCATTCAGTCATCAGCTCTGCTTCTCTGACATATATAGCAATCAGACTCTGGAGAATGAAGTGGTAGAACACAAGTGAGTATGCTGAAGAAGTCTTGGTAATTTGGGAGAGATGCTCAGCTTATTCCTGCGAGATATTTATGCTGTACTGGACCGCTTCTGATGAGGAAAAGGCATTCAATTATCATTTGTCTGTTAAAACAGTTGTGGAAAGTCTCTCTTCAAATATTTTAAGAGAAATAAAAAGCTGATTTATAATTTTAGTCAAAAATGGTTTTCTCATGCAGACAGAGAATAGGATATAAATTACCTTGAGAAAATCTGCAGTAAATTTCTTGATTGAAATACTCAACTTCCATTTTGCTTCCAAATACATGTTTATTGAATGGAGAAGAAGCCTATTTAATTGCAAGTTACTACAAGTTTGTAGTTGCAAGTTACTACAAGTTTGTGGCTCTAGGAGTTTCTTTGTACTCATCCATCCTGACCACTTTACTGTGTCTGAAAAAGTAAAGTGTCAAATAGAGTGAGATGTAGAGAGTTTTAATATGTGGAAACTGCATATTAATATGCAAAACAGAAACTTTATTTAAGCTGTTCTGTATCCCTTGTAGCTACCTGTACTCCCTTCTTGGTGTCCTGTGAGTGGCATGATGCTGTGGCTGCTACAAAGTTTTGTGCCTTCTTCTCCGCAATTTTTCTGTTAACTTAAACAAATGTTTAGATAGGACCAAGGTTTTATGATAAAACTTTGTGCTCAGAAGTGGCATACGTACTCTGCATCACAGTGGTGCATGGATTCATGTTACAGGGCACAAATCAGGAATTTGGTGGATTTTTGATACTCCAGGCTGATGTCTCACTTTTCAGTGTGACTCTGTTTCAGCCTGTTTTCCTGACTGCACAATGTGAATAGTGTGGGAGAGAGAGGCAGAACAAGAGAACGGGCAAGCCTACCATTTTAATCATATTTTTGCAGGTCATTTTCAATTGTTCCATAAAAAAATGAGCCTTTATGACTTGGCAGCTAGAACCAAATTCAACTCCTCAGTAATCAAGGTATCATGGAATTTATAGTTGCAATTGCAATTGTATTTATATGATCCCATTATCTTCAAAGAAAGTCAGGAAGGCATGAAATTGTAAACTCCCATGAGAGCCATGCATACCACGAAGAGTTTTTGCAAAGTTTTGCCTGCATCTTCCTCCAGTACTCTTCGTAATGCTTTTCCTCATTGTCTATATAAATAGTGAGCTAACAACAGCACTGGAAATAAGGATCTTTATGTATAAAAATAGAGCTGCTCCATTATGTTTCTCTTTGAATACCAGTGTTATCTCACTGTGAAATCTTTTCTTTTTTTTTTCCTCACTATTTGGGCCTGAGATTCCTTATCCTGTAGTGCTCATTGCACACTTGGGTGGCCCCAAAATAATTATAGTCCACTCTCATCAAGAGTTCTTTAGGTTCCTTCCTTGTCACTCTCCTGCTGTGCTGTTTGCTTACTCTGCAATACCCACAGCTTGTATGGGTGGCCAGAAAATAATTATAGTATGGTCCTCATGATAAATTTTGGAGACCTTCTCTCACAGTTATGAGTAAATTGACATAACAGATTTGTAAGGCAATTTAGCAATGGAATAGCATCTCTGAATTTGACTGACAACTGCTTCACAGTAAGTTTTTGATGATAAATTATTTTAGATATATTGTCAAATAACAAAATATTAAGGAAAATTGAAATATGAATGAAATATAGATGTATTGAGAATTGAACATGGGAAATATCATTGCATAATATTGCTAAAGTAATGGTAATTCTGTGCATGTATATACATAAAAGATAGAGAACATGTATTCTTTTGTGGTAAGACTTGAATATGACCAATGTATACCTCCATAACTCCAGCTTCTTGAATCCTGCTCCAAGGACCAAGCAAAACTAATCATCACTTCCTTTTGAGAAGTCAGCAGTCAGTTCTACTCTGGTGACTACCTTTGAGGCTGACTCAAGAGAGATACACTCTTCTTTTTAATTTTGTTTACTAAGAAGTTGAAAGAGCTACCTCCAAAGAACTACAGCGTATGCCTGTAGGCACTGTGTGATCTGAGAGATATTTTTCTGTTTCTTACTTCACTGTCCTCAGTAAATTTTTTTTTTTTTTTTTTTTTTTTTGTGCCACAGGTTCAGAATGCTTCTGTGATCAACACATTTCCACTTTCTAATGTTTGTGTCAAAAATGTACACTAATTCTTTTCCTCAAATATGGCATTATTCTATCCAGTAAATTGGCAAGAAGATTTATGAAAATGCTGTTGTGGTATAGAATTTTTACCCATTTTTTTCTATATATGAATACCTAGAGAAAAGCATAATCTCCTTTTGCATCCTGTAAAGTTGAGGCAAAACCTCTTGACAGGATTATTCATTGCTTTTGAATTTTCAATTTTCCCCAAGAAAATATAGGAGATAGAAGGGAGATTTATAGGACACTTTTCCAGCTCCGTTTAGCTCTAACAATTTGCATCAATGTATTGCAAAACCTGTGTTAGCAACTCAGTTATTTACTATTCTATAGGTGTCAGATGCACACAAGACAAGATGACATGAGTTGGTTGTAGCTGACTGCTAACAGCCTTGATGTTAGCCAAATGGTAACTAATGTGCACATGTACATCTAGATGTATACACTGAAATAATGATTAACTGAGTCTTATAATTAGATTATATCAAAAACATTTTCTAGGAAAGAAAGAAAAACACTTTGCCCTCAGCAAATGACCCTTATTTCATCAAAGTGAAATATTTATGTCAAGCAATTTGGCTGTTCAGTTGTTTAGAAGTCCCTCTTCTTTCTTTCTTTATTTTTAATAAGAAAATATATGCTTAAAAAAATCTGTTAAAGCTAAGTAAGAGCAAAATTATTTTCATTTACATTTTTTAAAAGTAGAAGCAGCATGGGAGAAGTTAACATTTGCAAATGGATAATGGATACATTGAGTTTCCCAGCACACAGTAAAGCAGTATTTGCCTGTTGGGCTGTAATACCAAATAATCTTCCATATGCAGTCAATCTCTCTGCTTTTGTATTTTTATGTATGTATTTATTTATTTAACCATGTACAGAACATTGTCTTTTTTTTTCTGCTCTGTTTAGCAGTGCATTGGAGAAGTCTTGAACCCTGATTTTCCAGGCAAGCATGAGTTATATACCGAAACCTAAGGTCTTCAAAGTCTTCAAGGCTTGTTTGTTTTCTTTTTTAATCCCTGAGTGAATTAAGGAGGGTTTGTTTACCCTTTACATAATTAAGTCTGTGCAAGGGGGGCAAAAGGGGACCATCAGTTTCCTCATTCTTCCTCCTTCAGACTGTGGCCYCTGATTCATCATTACAGGGGCTGGTGCAGTTTCTGTAGGGTAACACTTGTCATCACCAGGTCCACTCTGAGTTTGGTTTCTGAAGAAGGTCAAGCAGTGCAGAAGGTCAGAGCAAGTCATTTGAGAGAAGCCTTGTCAGCAACTGGAAATAGTTGTAGGAGACTCCCACTGAACAAATCCTCCTAGGAAAAAAGCTCTATTTGATAAATCTTTTATTCATCTAGTGGGTACTTTCTCATACAGGCACATCGAAATATACCTCTAAATTAGTGTCATCTCTGTTCTGAAGAGAACAAGTAAGTTCACCAATCATTATTGTTGCAACTGTTGCAATTTCTCTTATAGGTTTGTTTCTACTTCATTACCTCCCTTTCCCCCTTCTAATTAAAGCATGTGAGACACTCAAAAACAGGCTATTTATGATATGACAAAGTTGCTTTCAAAGTAATTTCCCTTTATTTAGTGTTTGATCCCTGATTTCATGCGCTTTTCCTCCATCTGGCAATTGTCACTAAGGCAGATGGCTACCAGCTGGGAGGGCCAAGTAAGCATCTCCCTCTAGATTTGCTGCCAGAGCTGCTCAGTAAATGTGATGTGAAGGAAAACTGCGTCAGTCTATTATCCATGCAATGAGCTCACTTACTGACTTGTCACCACGTCAGGGCCTGACAGTGAAATTCCACTTGCAAGTTTTATTTGATGGGGCCAGGCCATGAGAGGAGCAAGGGATCTTTTCCTTTAATTTTGTGTTTCCTTCCCTTTCACTTCTCCTGGTGTCTCAAGCCCCTCAAACCTTAGCACTCTTAACACCACATCTGCAGCTACTGGTTTTGTAAATAAACAGGCAGGCAGATTCCCTACATCTTYGTGCTAGCTCGAGTGAGTGACCTAGGTATAAATAGACCTGAATAAAAAGAGGCCTACATTTCCAATGTCCTTAGCAAAGCTAATGAGAGTGGAGTGAACTTCTATTAAAAAAATATAATAATAATAAAGTCTTGACATTTTCCAATAATTGTGTGAATAATAGTAGGGAATGGGAACCAATCAACCAACACTTGAGCATAGGATAATGAGTGAGAAGGTATGAGTTAAATATACAGTAAAAATAGCAAATTTCAAATAAGACTGAAGAAGTTAACATCAGGAGATTTCTATGCTTGTATACATGCTAATATTAACATCTTAAAAATAACTTAAAAATAGAGTTGCTTACATAAATTATTTCTGTTCAACAATTTTCTTTCATTTAAAATAAATAATTTCCTCCACTTTAAGAATATGTACATGTTACATGTAAAAACAAAATTGAATTGAGAGGGTTTTTTTACCTAGCATATATTTATTTTTAAATAAAACTCACCATGATTTGACTAAAATACTAGTCAGCCTAGTCAACAAGAACCTTAAAAGGATATTGTTATTTCATTTAGGAAATATTAATAGAAAATGTGTGAAAATTTTTAGGGGCTAACTGAAAAAATAAAATTAAAATAATTTGATGAAAGCCAAACTCTCTCTCCAGAAAGTATTTTGATTTCTTAAAGTCAGGATTTTTCAACAATTAACTTCACTTAAAACTATTGCTAGCGTACTGAAGTGGCATGTGAGTAAATTTGGTTCAGAGAATTGGTATAAACTAGATTCAAAGTAAACTCTTCTGCTTGCCTAAGAAAGAATGACCCTCTACTGAACTAGGAACAGACCTAACAGTGATAGGCAAATAGCTCTATGTATTAAATTCACTTCAGGCTCTCATAAGGAATATCCTAGGTATCCAGTTCTTATTCAGTTTCAGAGAAAAATTTCCCTAGACTATCATTACAGTAAAATAAGTAAATATGATTGAAAGTTACATACACTCATTAGCCATTAAAATAAAAAATCCTTCAGCAAAGTGCCTTAATCTGTAAAGGAATTCTAAAGGTTTGAGGTAATGTTGCATAAATATTATTTATACAAATATGTTTGAATCTGTGAATCACAAAATACAAAATTTACAACATTTTCTACTACTCTGTCTTGAAAGTGCTTTTCTTCTGTGTTTATTCTGCTTCTTATTAATTCAAAAAGCTCCATAGATGCTATCAACTTTTCTCTATGGACTCATGTGTAAAAAATATTTCTGCTTTTATGGCTACCCTTCCAATATTAAGGAAGTTTGTTATAACTTTAAGCAAAACTGTTTTCCATTTTTTATTTTCAGCCTACTATGGAACATCACTTGCACCAGTTATGACTTTGAAATAGTTGTTGAAGCTTATAAGAAAGTAAATCTATAACTCAAAAAAGGATAGTCCACTGACTTGCACTGTAGAATAGTTAAATTATAAATATTTTATTTCATGTTAAATTACTCTCTAACTAGAGGACATGGACTTAAAAATATAGCAGCAGAATCTGAATTGCTTTTAATGCTCATGGTTTTAATACCACAAATAAGGTTCAGCATTTTTCACTACATTGGATATTTTCAGCATTCTCCTGACCTTTTCTGCTCTGCTTTTGCTTRGTTAGATTTGATTTTAATTACTCTGAGGAAGATATTTCTTAGGCAGTGATTTTTTTTTTCTTGTTTACACTTCATAGCACCATATATTTTTGGATCATCCTGTTAGATTTAAACYGTCTGCAAGTGTATTTTTCCAGCTGCCTTTTCATAAGTCAAAACAAAGCTACGACCAAGAGATATTTTTTCTTACGCTTTTTAAACTTCAGAAAAAAGCTCAGTGGTTCTTCCATTAGAAACCTATGATTTTTTCTTTGTTGAATTATACCATTGATTAGAAGGTTATATTTACAGTGGAGGAAGTTGCAGTTCCTTTTACTAAAAAAAAAAAAAAAAAATTAATTCCATGCCTAAGCAGTCTTCATACTGTAACAGAGAATATCTGAAGTTGGTGAAAGTATCAAAAGCCACAGATATAATGACATTCTGCCTGTCAATTGAGAGATATTTATGTTGTGGTTTTACCACAAGTTGCCAAAAGAAATATCAGGCTGTATAGACTGTGGGCTTTGGTATGTCTAGAACAAAGAAATCCCAAACTGTATGGATAGGTTATGTTACAAGTGCTAGAAACAGATGGTATTTTAAATGACTAATTTATGCATATTCTTTGAAAATGAAGACATTTTTAAAAGCTTTACATAAGCTCTTAAAAATGTCCATAGATGAAGATGACAGAAGGCTTTCCAGTTTCTCAAGGTGGTAGTCCTCTCTCCAACTGCATACCAAAATGTGCTCTGAAAGCACAAAATAGCATGGCAAGTACCAGTGAATGTAGATATAGKAAAAGTAAAAGAGTGACTAGAATATTTTCCAGATTCGTGTTGTAAACTAGGGGAGGTCTACATAATATATGGAAATGGGTAATGTTGGCAGCATCAACCTAACACATTATATGTAATCTTTCTTACCAGTTAGGTCAGTATTCTTGATTCTTGGTCAGATGAAGACTTGCACTCTCTTTATTTTGTGTGTTTCAGGAGGTTCAGTAGTGTAAATGAATCAGTTTATGTTCTCTGCTCATTTGAGGTAGGAAGGATATATCCTGCTTAATGAAGTGCTTTGCATTTTAAAGCTCATTTATTAATCAATATTTTCATTAAATCAGTGCAGGAGGTTTTGCTGAAATCTACACAATTAGGAAAGCACAAAAACACAAAATTAAAATGTACATTAAAAAGAAGTTATGTAAAATATTTCCTCACACATCATTATGAACTCCCATTGACTGGTCACATCTGTGTTAGGTATAGTTTCCAACTTGCAAAAGTTAATTAAAAACATGCATCGGTCTTCTTTCTTCCCTTGCTGTAGAGGAGGTTACAGGTTTTTGTTTAACATCTTTCTCCCTGCTAAGGGTAAATCACTAAGGTGAGTCCTGCTACTTTACATAATTTACATAATTTCAGATACAACTGCCATTCTGAAGTAAGTCGTATTTTGAAATTATCAGAAAGATGCAAGCTGTAAAAATTCAGTAAATTTCGAAGAGGGCAAAACAGTTTCTGTAGCAGCTTTTGCTGAATGAACCTTAATTTCTGGAAGTTTGGCAAGCTAAAAGCCTAAGGTTTTGGCACTCTTAAGTGTGTACCATTTTTAACAAGCAAATATTGGTTTCATTTTTTTTTTCTTACTATGGAGATCAGATTATGTTTAGATTTGAGATAGCTTTCTATAAACTCACTATTTGGCCAAATCTATAGGATTCASAAGCCTTAGACCCTTGTAGGAGAATCTAGACACATAAGAAATTGTGTGCTGGACCTACTTCTGACTGATAATATATCAGTCACTACTGAGCTCATAAGGCAAAACTCTTGTTGCTTGCAAGGACAATACTCAAGGAAATCAAGAGAGTGGCTGGTGGTAAAACTAATGGTTAAACATGCCAACATAACCTAGTAATAAGTACAGGTATAAGTCATATTATGAGGAAATGATGATATCAGAAAGCCGAGACTGTCAAGATGAAAAATGGCTGATATCCTTTCCTGTTGTTCTGTAATCTGGTTTCTAGAAAGGTTTTGCAGAATGGCAAAGGGAAAAATAACAGTGAAATCAAATTGATTATTGTGGACTGCAAATCATTGTCTTTAAAGATCCTTTCAGAAGTTTCACAGAACTTCCTGTTCGCTGCTCACCCTTGATGCAATCTTGCTTCAGGCATAGGAATACTTAAACTGGGACAAAAATATTTTGTCTATGCATTGAATTTATTTCCAGCTTGGAGTCAGAATTACTTTTCAGACATTAAAATACTTTTAAATATTATTATTATAATATCCAAATTATATATCCTTAAACTTGAATTATTTGGATATATTCCAAGGTTGTACAAACAGAAGACATGAGAAACAGAGCTGAGAAAATCAAGATTTTAAGATGCATGCCCTTTAATACTCAGAACAAATAAGTTATTTTTCTATCTTTTCTAACAGGGAACCTGAGATGAACAAAGTTGGGAATTAGCAGAATGGGAAAGCAGGTAGCCTTGTGGTGACATAGGACTCTGGAGATTCGTTCTCACTTCTTATCACAGTTTTTTTCCATATGATTTTGGGGCTTTCATGTACCTATGGACTCTGAAACCAATCCCCAAATCCCAAAGCCAGACAGAACTGTGAACTAATGGGGTACCATACGACCTCAGCTGCACACACAGCTCAAGAGGTAGGATTAACTGGAGCCTTCTGCAGACTCTTATCTTCCCATATCTTATCATAAATCAGTGGCTGTCGCTTTGTTTTTTTCTGTTTTCCTGGTGGAACTTAGGTGGTCTTTGTGGTTAAAAAAGATAGGGTTGGAGTTGTATAAACACAGATTTGATTAGAGTAATCTGCTGGTTCAAACAAAAATCTTTCCTGCCTTCCAAAATGGAAGTGGTTGAATATGTATAATTCTTCAGAGAAGCCAACAAATAAATACAGTGTAAGATGTTAAGTGTAGAGGTGATCCAAGCATCATATATCTTTTAATGTTATTAAATGTGTGTGTGGAATTAGTTTGCTCTTTATTTTTAAAGTTTCTACTAACGCTGAAAAATGAACAAAACCTCCAATTTGACATGTTAAATGCCCGTTTAGATTTACTTGAACTTTGATGTTTCTGTCCTCTTTTAGTCACCTTTCTTGCCAGTTAAGGCACAGAACTTTTGCTTTAAGAACTATAAGGAGAGCTACGTATTTGGTTGATTCCCGCAGTCACTATGCAGGAGCACAGCTGTGGTGCATGAGCTTGGGACCTATCCTTTGATGGAGTAAACAATTTCAGAGTTTTCCTGMTACTTGGAACATTGTAAAAATAAACCATTTAACCTACTTTTCGTGGACATTCTAAATAGAGCTTTGGTTTCCGTTTAGAAAAAGGACTGAAGGTCCTGGATACAACTAGAATCACCTGGGTTTAGATTTGAATCAGGTTGGAGGAAAAAGAAAGTATAAAGCCTCTATAGTGGTGGGGCTTACAGGAGCTCTCAAATTAAGAGTAAAATAGCAATAAGTTATTTTATGTTATTTTTATTTTATTTTATTTTATTTTATTTTATTTTATTTTATTTGGGCCATGCTGTGGGCACCTTAGAATTAGGTATGGGCAAGATAAAGGCCCTGAGATCTGCTGGAACTGGTGGTGCAAAGAGGCCACCAGAAGGAGGGAGGGAAGGTTACTAAAATATTTCTCCTAAGGACATCTTGATCTGGACCATGGCTGCAACTCTATGTTCACATCCAGTTCACATCTTGAATAGGGTTAAAGTTAGGCCTGGGGAAAGAGATAAAGTTTGGATATTRAATTGGAGAGGGATAGCAAAAGAGAAGTAAAGAAAATGGTGAGCTGCTACACTCTACCTTTGACCACTTTGCAATTTGGACTATGACTATAGGCCCATAGTAAAGGCCAAAATATAGTTTAAGGTTTAGAGCTAGAAGAGACAGGAAGTACAATACTCTGGTTGTTGTGTTCTGTCAGGGAGCTGTTAAAAGAAGGGGATAGCAAGAAAATATTCACCCTGGTGACTGTTTGAACTCTTCCAAGTCAGGGGGAAGAGGCTCAGCCAGAGGTCAAGATTAAGGTTTGGGGTTATGGTTGACTAAGAGGCAAAGCCTAAGTGGTGTAGGTGGCAAAGAAAGCACAAGGTTGGAAAAAGAGCTTTCCCCTGAGAGCTTTTTTAACCTGTACCATCATTGTTCACCCTTGACCAGGGCTTTGCATAAGGCAGGGGTAAGGTTTACACTTAGGGTTGAGATAGTCAGTGTGGGGCTCTATAGAGACAAGAAAAGGAGGGAATTGGCTGTCAGAAAGATGTGTCCCCTGGGAATTTTCTGATGTGGGCCATGGCTAGGAGTCCTTGAGAAAGGTCCACCTGAGCTCAAGATTTATGGTTAGAGCTGTGATGGGCATAAGAGAGAGGCAATTGGCAGAGTTGAAAGTGAGTGGGCCATAAAGCGGCTGTTAAAGGAAGGAGTAGCCCTGCAGAAAAATTTCACTCCTATGTAGTTTTTTTTTTGAAAACATAGGAGTTTGGTCTAGGTTTTGGGAAGATGGACTATAAAGTCATTTCACATGCACAATAATTGGTTAAATCATATATGTTTGGATCACTTGATAGCCAGTAAGGMTATCAATATGCCTATGAACACCTATCTTAAATAGAAGACTTTTAACTATTAATTTATATTAAGATATATAATATTGAGGTATATAAGGTAATATCTTATCAGGGTAAGGTGTCCTTACTTGGGATCATATTTTCATAAAGAAAAGAGCATGAAACAAAATTAGGATATTTAGRTGATATACTCTAATAGTCTTGAGGTGCCTTCTCTGATGATTGGTATCAGTGCCATAAAAGATAAAATGTTACTTTTGATTTATAAAATTAATTAGACATCAATAAACAGAAAGGCCTGCCTTTTCATGCTAGATGTAGGTCAATTGACAACATTTTTGTTTTTATTTAATAAGTGTTCCTGTCTGAATCCTCAAACCTATCCTTTATTACAAAAGCATGTTTGGAAGTCAAAACACAATAAAAGCAAATATAGACATTTAAATACAGGAGGGAAATATCATCTATTTTTATTGTAATTGTATCAGCTACTCAGAAGATACAACAGTCTATATTGCAAAGGAAGTAGTAGGATTTTACAAACAATCCAGGATACTGGTAACCTCAAGCTAAAATAACCCTTAGCTATAGACAATGTTTTCATTAACAGAACATTTTCCTGTCTTTGTGATATTTCAACTCAACTAGATGGCCTAGGTCAACATCTTGTTAACTACTTCCACCTGCGTCAAATCCAAAGTTCTTTTCTTTAATAAAAGGACTCATTATGAAGGTAAAAAACAGAAGAGGATCAAGCCAGCTAAGTCTATTAGCTGTACCTAGCAGAATGCTATTTTATGCTATTTAGAGCTTTTACAGCACTAAGATTATACGTAATACAAATGCCTGCTGTGCCATAACACCTTCATAAAAGGAGTCATACTGACACATTATTGTGACTCAGTCTGACATCCACAGGCTCTAGTCATAACACTGTACTTACGCATAGTAGGGGTGCCCAGGCTAAGTTCCCATTGATAGGAAGGAAAGAGGGCAGAATTGCATGGCATTCACTGCAAGAGCGTTGTGCTGGTACAGTGTAATCCTTGGTGCCATCTGATATCATTTGACTCCCGTCATTGTGGCTGGTCATCAAGACTTCAGAAAACTTTCATTTCCTTTCAAAATCTGCTTTTGAATAATAACAAAAAAGTCACAAGTCTTGATTTTTCTTTGCTAACTCTCCTAATGACACAAGGTATGTTGCAAAGCTCTTGCTCCCTTCCAAAGGCAGAGAAGATGACATGAGTATTTGCTAGTTGTACTGTTTCAGCTATCAATATTCCTAGGTTGCAAGTTATGGTTAATACTGCAGTGCAGTGCTTCATTCCCCATAAGACAGAAAGGCTTTTTGTCATGTGTGCAATTCCAGCATATGTCAGGAGTGCCTAAAATAAATGAATGATGCATTATAAAAATGTATTAATAAATATTCTAAAGTATTTCTGTTGTGAATCCACTAGTGTTACCAGGGAATTTTATGCAACACATTTCACAGAGCATTTCAATCAAATGCAGGAATTGAAAATAGTACATCAAAATGCTGACCCCAGATTTGTGAATTTGAATAAACACACAGTTTTATAGCAAATGTTTTTAATAAGCACATGATATAGCTAATTATTTATGCTTCTGAGTATACAAATTCTTCCCTGACTAATACACTACTGGAGTCAGAAAAGTCAAATTTATTTTCTAATTTCAGGATTTCTATTTTTTTTAAAGAATGTCCATTTTACAGTGTGTAAATTAGCCTGACTCTAGACCGTACAATGTCAGAGGCAGAATATATTTTGATCTATTATGTGCAATGTAATGCATGCACTATTTTTAAACAGGCTTCTAACTGTTACTCCATTAGCAAAGTTTAAGGCAATTTTTCTTTATTGAAATGATTTTTCATCCTCTCCTTTGCTACATAAAATAATCTGGACTCTATGAAAATGCAGTAAATCTCAGCAAGACAGAACAACAGAACTTCTGGAACCCCAAAGGACCTTTGTGGCTATATGAACACCCACAGAAATACATATAAAACCCTTTGTTCTTTTCTTTTTAAGTCCAACCCYGTTTAGTTTTAGGAGTCATTTTGGAGTGCACGGTAAATATAAATGTATTATTTTGCAGTAAAACAACCCTTCATGGCTGCACCTAGCTGTAGGAAACTCCTTACCACTGTTGGTGGCTGCAGTCATTACTAAGATGTGGACTGCTCTTTATGTGTGAAATAAGCTTCTGGCACTCAGCCAGCAACTTTTGGACCTGTTCTTGTTTGTATTTCTGGATTGACTTCAAAGTGTGCACTGTGCAAAACAGAGCTCTTGATGAATTTATGTAATTTTTTCCTTCATGTCACGCAATTATCACTCCTACACACTTCTTACAGCTGTACTTTTGAGAATCACAAATATTTTTGCAGTGTTTCACAGAACTACGCATATATAATTGTATAAGAAGCCTGCATGTGTGCACGCAAGAGAGAGAAAGAAAGAAAGAGGGAGAGAGACTTTCCCCCAAAAATSCCTACACATACACACACACGCAGTGCCAACATCAGATGAATTTGAAATTCTGTTTAATTTGAATCAGTCATTGGTGGATAGTATGTAGGAGTGTAAATAAATGCATTGCTAGGATTAATAATCAGATATTTATAAAAGGTGAGAGAAAATTTGCCTGGTTATTTAAGATAGTTATTTGAGTAACACAGCTATTAGGCTATAACTTTTTCCAAGTGTGGTATATGTACAGCAAGGATTTTGCCAATTTGGGGGCAACTTTTCTAATCATAGCAAAAAGAATGTGTTTTGTTGACGCAGATGTTTCTATGATGCATTTAGAAAATATCAAGTACTTAACTCTATCAAAAGATCTTACACAGTAAAATGGCTTCAGATAGATGTATTCACTCTGTTGTTCAAAACTTTTTCCAATGAAATGGAGACAGGATAATATGAAAAGGTGAAGGTTTGTAGTGAAGTCACTCATGTCTCAGTTTGCCTACCAGTAAATGGGATGCTTTTTTACAAAATCCATTGGTAGTTTGAGGTAGGCTATGATATTTGAGCATATAATTGCTACTGCAGAGGTCAAAGGCAGCTTTAAACATGCAAGTGCTATAGGATCAGACTTTTAACCTTCAAAATCTATACCAGTGAAATGAATAAATTCTTTCATTTTGGATTAATTTTMGAGTAAGTTCTTCCATCCCTCACACTAAAAGGGATGGGTTTTGCTTCAGTTAGCCCTTTGAAAAGACATCCAATTTTTAGCTAAAAAACTTCAGGTAAATTTTATGAAAGCAAAAAGGGCTATGAGGAAAGGAAAGGAGAAAAGTTTTTTGTACAAACATGCTGAATTGGTTGATTGTATTTCTTTTTCCTTTTACTCTTCATGTGGCCTTTCAAAAAAGAGTATTTACTGTTTTTTCCATAGATAGAATATGCATTTACAATAAGAGTGTGTACTCTTGAATGGCTTTTATGGTTTTCTGGGAGAAATGGCTCATCAAAAATAAGGGAGTGGGAAGATGGGAATTTTTAAGGAATACCAGTTTAAAAAGAGTAACTGCCAACTGTGTGCTGCCAAGCTACTTCTGAGGAAAAGCATAATAGAAAACTCTAGTGAGGCCTGAGGGCTAGAGCTACTGCTGTTGCAATTCGAACAATATTGAAGCTTCATACATAGTTTGTTATTATTGCCTTTTCTAAAGCAACATCAGTGTAGCAGAGTAGCTGGGCATTTAAGGAGACAGCACTCCACAAAATAAAAATCCAAATTAAGGCATGTTTTTATAAGAATGGCAAAACACAGTAGCATCCTGTCTCCAGACTGGATGCTTAGGGGATATTACTAGAACAGAGCAAGCACACAATGATATATTCTGTTTAATAGTGTCTCAACCTCTAAAACTTTGCAGCATGGGGACTTCTTCAAGCAGACACTTATTAGTTAGTAACTTTTATCACTGATTTGCTTGCATGAACTTCTGAAGTGTTYCCTTGAAGACACAAACTTACAGCCTCCACAAATCTTGTGTCAAGAAGTCCCTTATCCCTTCAGGCCCTCTATCCAGAGGTCCCTTCTYTGTCCTGAGGCCCTCTATCCTATGGTCCCTTCAGGCCATCTATCAAGAAGAATTAGCCCTCACAGTTTCTCTCTTTCTGCTACATATACAGACTTCTCAAAAGCATTTGTGGATCTCAGATCCACAATGCTAGAGACATCTAATCTGACAGATTAGACTTTAGAAGGCCTAGACATCTCATACTTGAACTTCTTGTCTCATACTTGGAACTTGAGAGAGTGTTTTACCAGTCATTCAGAATGTATTTGGGCAAGCTGATTGCCTAAATTAAGATAACTAGTCTCACTTCTCATGTCTTTCAGGGTCACACAGTGTCCAAAAGCTGGCTGATCGCTGATCTAAGGCTCTTACCAGGAACTATCCTTAAATGTTACATTACTGTTTTTTTTTTATTATTTATTTTGTGCTTTGTAGGAGTTTTTGTGTTTTTAGGCTTAATAAAGTRGAGASATTAGCGAAAGTAGATGATATAGTATAGCACAGGGCATAAAGCATAGGGCATGGCGCTCGGAAGATCTCGCGATGTCACGGAAGTTAGGTGCATAATTAATTTAGGCAGTTTACTGATAACCCCAWWCCATACAAGGCGAAAAATTGAAATTAGTCTCCCGAYTGGGCAGTAGGTGAGTTTGCACATTTCAATTGGAGTATATAGGCAAATTGAACTACGCAATAAACGCCATTTGCCGCATCATCCACAATGGTATCTGTGCTCTATGGCCCTGGGGAGCGAACAACCCCCAGGTCAGTCCAGCTAGTGAACGAGGCTTGCCAACCCCCTTCGGCAAAAGCGCTTAAAAATAGAAAAGAAAGATATTTACTCCCTTTATGTGCTAATGTACAAAGCATAAAAACACATACTTATAACATGAAACATTGCTGTATATCAGGCCACGGATATTCTAAAATAAGTTACAAGTTTGTTTGACAACGTCTGGTCAATCAGTTCTGCTAAATAATTTTTAGTTTTCATTGAAGAATAAAAAATTAAGAGTAGAGATTTCATGCACATACATTTAGAAATGATTTTACCCTGGCATTTTGTGTCCTCTTTTTCTTGCAAGAATGTTTTACACCACTGATATTAAAGTGAGATTATGAGCAGGTATGAACTTCAAAGCCTGTTTTCAAAACATTAATTCAAGACACTTTAGGGTATTTTGGGGTTTGAAAGAGTTACAGTTTTTGTTATAGTTTTTATTTTAATACTTATACTTTTTCCCTTCCATGTGAACACAATTAAAATATGGCTCAAAGGGATTTTCTTTAGACATTCCAAAAATGTCACCTCTAGTCAGAGGCCAAGTGTAACAAATCATGGCTATTTACACCTGGCTCATAGGGTCATCAGCAGGGATCAACTGGAGCTAAAATGTAGTCTTTATTGCTAGAATTACAGGAGCACTTAAATTTAAACTTTCAAGGAGAAAAAGAAATTATAGGCTTGAATGTATTTGTATGTTTAGGTTCATTCCAAAAAGAAAAAAAAAGAGTATTCAGAACCTGAGTGCCTCTAATCAGACATTTGAGATTAACCATTCTGATGTAAGATGTATAATGAGTTATACAAATGATGTACTGGTGCTTGTGATTATATTTTCCTAATGGCATGCACGGATGACATTAGTACCTATTATTAAAATTGATTGAACACTTTATGGTCAATATTCAATTTTTTGCTCTGAAGTAAAATGGCAGCTAATCTGAACATTTTCAGAGGAAGCTATCTGTTTTGAAAAGATTAGAGTTCCTCCTGTAGGTGAAATAACCACTTATAACTTCCAGAATAACGCAGAGGGGAGACCACTTGCCTGTACACTTGTAGATACTTTTTCACAGCTTTGGTGACCAAATGAAACTCCAGAGTACTCAGTGAGCACTCACATTAACTAATCATCTCTCTGACGGTCAAACAATGTGATGAAATATCTCCACCAAGAAGAATCAAGAGATCTCCCTTCCGCAGCCAAGAAATGAGAAACCTCATCTGTGTTACACAGGATCCTTGCTCACATCTCTGGCCTAAATTAGGTAGAAGAAGAAGGACCTGTTGCCCACACACCAAATAGCCTTTGCTATGGATTCTTCTTCAGTGAACAAGAGCAGTATGACCTCAGTGGCTTTACATTTCATGCTGTCAAAGCTTTAACTCAATGCAGACTAATACAGACTATGTATACAGGGGATCAAACCAAATCAACAACAACAACAACAACAACAACAACAAAGAAAAAAAGAGAGAGACCATAAAATAATAGGATTTTCATCCCAACTCTCTACTACTCTCTATTGAAAATCTAATAGCATTTTCAACTCCAACTCTCAGTAGAGTTCTCTACTGAGTAGAATTCTCTACTTCAGTATATAAACACTTTTATAGCTCAGACAATAAGCACTAGAGAGCTCTAGAGAGGGTCCAGCGGAGGACAACAAAAATGATTAATGGACTGGAACATCTCTTGTATGAGGAGAGACTGAGTTGGGCCTATTTACCTCGSAGAAGAGAAGGCTGAGAGGGAATATGATTAACATGTATAAGTTCATGAAGGGGGAATGTAGGGAGGAAGGGGCCAAGCTCTTCTCAGTGGTGGCCAGTGACAGGATGAGGGGTAATGGTGCAAGGTGCAACACAGGCAGTTCCATCCCCATGTGAGGAGGAACTTCTTTCCCGTGAGGGTGACAGAGCCCTGGAACAGGCTGCCCAGGGAGGTTGTGAAGTCTCATTCTCTGGAGGTCTTCAAAACCCACCTGGATGACACCCCGTGCCACGTGCTCTTGGTGTCCCTGCTGGATCAGAAAGGTTGGACTAGATGATCTCTAGAGGTCCCTTCCAACCTTAACCATTCTGTGATTCTGTGTACTGGGATGMCATTTCCCATTTAAATCTCTGTCCAAAACTAAAGAAAGGTGTATGGTGCGAGTGTATTCAAAAAGGTACAGCAGAGTTGTGGCTGCACACACCAGGACTGAAGAAGTTGGGCATGAGAACTGATATTTTAAACATCCAGACTGGTAATAAGCTGTCAAGTTAGTTTCTAGTAGTGAATAGAAGACAGTTAGTGATATTCCTATAAGTTATATAGTTCACTGACTCACACTAATATTTATTAGTAGATTCAGCTTAGTAAGCAAATTCAGCTTAGTTAAAATTAAAGCCTAAAGAAGATAGAACATTCAGAATATCATAACTGTTATCCATGAATTCTGAGACACTGCTACCCCCCAAAGTTATGCTCCTATATTAAGAAAAGAGCAAAATGGAAGTAGAAAAAAGAAGATGGGAATTAGGAAGAATTCAGTTTTCAAATTGGAATATGATACTTTTAAATTGTGCTGCAGAAATATTCGGTACAGTTTTGAGGCTGAATGTAAGTTTCTTAAGTTCTGAAAACCATAAATCTACTATAACATGTTATGATTATGTCCCATACATTCGGACAATCTGAAGTTGTGTTTTGTGTACAAATGGACCTGTTAGTATCACCAGAGGTAAAAATGATATCTTTTCACTTTAAGAGTGAGATATTATAAAGAGRAATATTGTCTCCATCAGCTCATTGTGGAAGTGAACTTTAGAGACAGAATACTGTCAGCACTTGGTAATCTGACTTACTGTTCTTTCAAAAGAAGAGGAAAATACAAGGTTTAGAGTACCATATATTAGTATTATAAGCCAAGTTTTAGTGTTACTGTTTATCCAGGATTAGAATCTGTAACTTTGAAGTTAATGCCATTTCATTCATTGAAATAAATGTGATCTAAAATTAAGCTCTCACCTCATCTTAATCATAGAATCATAACATGCTTAAGGTTGGAAGGGACCTCAAAGGTCATCTAGTCCAAGCCCCCTGCACACGCAGGGTCACCTGTGCACATGGCACCTGAGCACATGGCACAGGGCTGCATCCAAGCGGGTTTTAAAGATCTCCAAAGAAGGAGAAGGAGATCCACAACCTCCCTGGGCAGCATGTTCCAGTGCTCTCTCACCCTCACTGTCAAGAAGTGTTTTCTTAAGCTCCTGTGCAACTTTTGGTGCCTCAGTTTGTGGCCGTTTCCTCTAGTCCKATTGCTGGCCATCACTGAAAAGAGGCCAGCTCCCTCCTCACTGCCTCCCATGAGGTATTTATACACACTGATCAGGTCCCCTCTCAGCCTTCTCTTCTCCAGGCTGAACAGGCCCAGCTCTCTCAGTCTTTGCTCATAGGACAGATATTCCAGGCCCCTGATAATCCTCGTAGCCCTGCGCTGGACTCTCTCCAGCAGCTCCACATCCCTCTTGTACTGGGGAGCCCAGAACTGGATGCAGTACTGCAGATGTGGCCTCACCAGGGCTGTGTAGAGGGGGATGATCACCAATCTCGACCTGCTGGAGACACTCTTCTTAATGCACCCCAGGATCCCATTGGTCTTTTTGGCCACCAGGGCACACTGCTGCCTCATGGTCACCATGACACCAAGGTCCCTCTCTGCGGGGCTGCTCTCCAGCAGGTCAACCCCTAATCTGTACTGGTGTCCAGGGTTATTCCTCCCAAAGTGCAGGACCCTGCACTTGCCCTTATTGAACTTCATGAGGTTTCTAACCACCCAGTCGTCCAGTCTGTTCAGGTCCCTCTGGATGGCAGCACAGCCCTCAGGGTTATCACCTATGCCTCCCAGTTTGGTATCATCAGCAAAGTTGCTGAGGGAGCACTCCATCCCTTCATCCAGGTCGTTAATGAATAAGTTGAACAGGACTGGACCGAGGACCGACCCCTGGGGGACACCGCTAACTACAAGTCTCCAACTAGACTCCATGCCACTGACTACCACTCTCTGCGCCTTGCCATCGAGCCAATTCCTAATCCACCTCACCATCCATTCATCTATCCCACACTTTCACACTTTGCTCAGGAGGATGCTGTGAGGGACGGTGTCAAAAGCTTTGCTCAAGTCAAGATAGACGACGTCCATCGCTCTGCCCTCATCTATCCAGCCAGTCACTCCATCATAAAAGGCTATCAGGTTAGTCAAGTATGATTTTCCCTTGGTGAATCCATGCTGGCTACTCCTGAGCACCTTCTTCTCCTCCATGTGTCTGGAGACAGCAGCCAGSATGAGCYGTTCCATCACTTTTCCAGGGATGGAGGTGAGGCTCCCCAGCCTGTAGTTGCCCAGGTCCTCCTTCTTGCCCTTTTTGAAGACTGGAGTGACGTTGGCTTTCTTCCAGTCCTCTGGCACCTCCCCCGTTCTCCAGGACCTTCCGAAGATGATGGCAAGTGGCTTGGCTATGACACTCGCCAGTTCCCGCAACACTCTGGGGTGCATCTCATCAGGGCCCATGGATTTGTGGGTGTCGAGTTTCCTTAGATGCTCTCTGACCCACTCTTCCTCTACCTGGGGCAAGTCTTCCCCTCTCCAGCTCTCTTATGTCCCTAGGGCCCGGGATTCTAGAGGGCTGCCCCTGACAAACACAGAAGCAAAGGCAGCATTCGGCAGCTCTGCTTTCTCCATGTTTTTTTAACCAGGGTACTCACCCCATTCACTAGTGGACCCACATTCTCCCTGACCTTCCTTTTGTTATTGATATATTTGAAGAAGTTTTTCTTGTTACTCTTAATATACCTTGCCAGATTTAACTCCAAATGAGCCTTAGCTTTCCTTGTAGCATCCCTGCAATCCCTGACAACATTCCTGTATTTCTCCCAAGGGGCCTGTCCTTTCTTCCACAATCTGTATACTGCTGCCTTCTGCTGGAGTTTTGCCAGGAGCTCCCTGCTCATCCATGCAGGTCTCCTGCCCCCTCTGCCTGAYTTCTTACGCACAGGGATGCACTGTTGCTGGGYATGGAGGAAATGCCGCTTGAAAACTAACCAGCTCTCCTGGGCCCCTCTTCCTTCTAGAGTCCTAGCCCATGGGATCTTTCTAAGCAAGTCTCTGAAGAGGCTAAAGTTGGCCCTCCTAAAGTCCAGGGTGGCAAGGCTACTTACTGCCCTGCCTCCTCCTCGTGGGATCCTGAACTCCACCAGCTCGTGATCATTGCWGTCAAGGCTGCCCCCCACCTTCACATCTTCAACAAGGCCCTCTCTGTTTGTTAGTACGAGGTCCAGTAGCCCACCTCTCCTCGTCGGCTCCTCCACAACCTGTGTCAAAAAGTTGTCATCGATGCACTGTAGAAACTTCCAGGACCATTTGTGCCTTGCTGTGCTGTCTTTCCAGCTGATGTCGGGGTAGTTAAAATCCCTCATGAGAACCAGGGCCTGTGAGCGTGAGACAACTTCCAGTTGCCTGTAGAAGGCCTCGTCAACCTCCTCCTGGTCAGGTGGCCTGTAGCAGACACCCACCACAGTGTCTCCCACGTTGGCATGCCCTTTAACCCTTACCCACAAGCTCTCTACCTGCTCATCATCCACTCCCAGACTGAGCTCCATGCATTGCTCTCATGCAATGGCCATGCAATGTCTTTTCTTCAGAACATCAGATGCCCTTACAGTCAAAACCTCTATTGAAAAGCTATCCTCCACTATTGTAGTTTTTTTTTTTTTTTTTTTTTTTTTTTTTTTTTTTATCCACAGTTTATCACACAGAATTTGGGGCTGTTTAGAGTTCATCGGAAAGTAAGCATATTATGCATTCTTTCACACTATCAGTCTTCCAGCTGCACATCCCAAGGTTTTCTTGTGTCCTCATTAAATAAATGAATTCTTTACACTTTGAAAGCAGTTGAAATTAAAGTATTTTAAGAAAGTATGAATTGCTAACATAAGTACAGCTTGTAAAGGAGCAAGGCATTACATAAAGAGAAATTTTATCCTTCCTGATTTTAGTAAATTCAAACAACAGCACTATTAAATAAAGCACTATTACAAGAGATACCTTGTTAGATGCAGGGGAAAAAAGTCAGCAAGGATGATTGGGGAAAGTAAAAAAGCATTACATTTGGACTCAGAAAGAACTTTTTTATTCTGCAGATGCCTACAGCTTTAAAAAGAATGGTACTTGCCTTACCTGAGACTGTCCCTTAAAGACTATACACACAAGCAGAAACCTGGCATTTAAGATAATATGCTGTATTTCAGCCTGTTGTTTTTGATAAGGTGAGGGAAGGCACATGTGCAGATCCTCTTCAGCACAGCCAGCTGGAGAGCTGGGCAGGATACAATGGAAAAAGTTCAATTTGCATGCACATGCAGGAGTAGTCAAATAATGGAGAGAACTTATGAACTGCCTGTGAGTGTAAACATATGTAATATTATAGGAAGGCAGCACAAGAACAGAGATTCATTCACCTTTCCTTAGCTATCCATAAAAGAGACACATTAGCTTCAAAATTTTTTATACTTAAAACAAAGCAGATAATGTATCATTAGACATACACATGAAGTATTAATAGGTGTCATATGAAATTTATTTACATTTCTAACTTCAGCTGCAAAAATGCTACTAGGTGTTAAATGTTGTCAACTCCTTTTGCTTCATAAGAAATGTCAGGTATTCAGGCATTTGAAGACTGAACTCTATTTTTTTTTTGCTTTATCAGACTCATCAATGATGCAAAATTGAATCAGTGGCCAAAAAGCACAGATTAATCATTAATTAAGCACCTTTAATATTTTTAGCCTGAGGCCTCTATCTTGTCAATTTAAATAACCATGTATCTTAAATGTTAAAGGGCCTATTCTTAAGAAAGCTATGCAATTTCATGAAGTGTATTGTGAGAAAATTAGTACAAAAATCCAATTTAAAATGAGCTTGACAAATCTCATTTATTTGTGCATTGTAGTGTGGTCTACATGAAGGTAGCTTAATCTGTATTTTGGAAATGAATAATGGGTCCATATTTCTCTGTTCTGTAACATTACAGTAATAACTGTAATGACCCTAAATAGTTTTAATGGCCTGGCTTTTATGCTCCAGCTAGCCTCAGGTGAAAGTATGTACAAATAGAAATATAATTATTTTCAAATATTGTTGTATATATAGCTGTTTGAGGCTATACACAGTTACCATGTCTGAATAAAGAATTTTTTAAAGGGCAAGGTAGATTTTTGTTTTATAAAGTGTAAGAAGTGTTTTGCTTCCAAACAGTTTTACTGTATGTGTGCATCTCTCTCTCTCTCTCTCTCTCTGTCTCTCTCTCTCTCTCCATGTAGATACATATACCCCTAGAAATACATATGTTTGTGTGTAAGTATGTACGTATGTATTATGTATTCTTGCCCTAGGAAAAGATTTAGTTTCACAATTCAGTATGTTAAGAATTAGGACATTATATTTTTACATATGAGTATATATAGTATAGATAAAATTAGAACAAATAAAACAAAACTGAAATGTACAAATATACATTTATAAATGCACACATAAGTAGGAGTGTACATGACAATGTAGTCATTCATTGCAGTTACATGGTTTCCTCAGAAAAATAGAAGAGAGGAGGAGAGGTGGAAGTGGAGACGTACAAATGGGTAATTTCAAAAAAGATATTCATATTTAAAAATTTAAGGCAACTATATTAAAAAAGAAAAAAGAGAGAGAGAGAAACTCCCCCTGTTCTTTTTGAACTATGACATATGTTTGAATTGTTTGGCAGAGACCATATTATGTCTGGGTTGCCCTGTAAATTAGTTTCACTTAGCTCAAAATATCCCTGATACAAGATGTTCTAATTTTGTTGTTTATCAAAACTAATAGGCAATTTAAACCTATGAAGATACTGTTAAGGAAAGGCAAGGCACTGCATGGTATTCTTCAACAGAGATGTAGTGAGGGTATCAGGGAGAAGAAAACATGGAGCCAAACAAAATGAGTTGTTTTCAAATGGAGATTTCAAAATAGCAATCAGATCAGAGGGTGAAGCATAGTATCTTATGAGACGATCAGTGTTGCTATTTTTGCGGTAAAGGAAGAAGCCATTTATTTGCCCACAAAGCATCTGTTACTCCACTGGTACTTATGATATACAGTAATTATATACATGCCCTTAAGAAAAGTATTTTTCTCTACCTGGAAAAATAAAATTCCCATTAAAACCATTTTTTTTTTTTAAATGCGTGGGGACAGCAGAAATTTAGCAGGAACCCAAATCAAGTGACTTGCCTGAGGGCTTTTGTTATTTGGAAATGGGCTGGAAAGTAGTGTAATTGCAGTCAGATAAAAATAAGTTCTGCATATACATGTTAAGAGTAATAGCCTTGCTGAAGTTAACCACCGACTAACACCTCAGAGCAGAGTTACCGAGTGCTGGGTCTACTTCCAGAGATGAAGTGTTGCTTCTGCTGACTCACTGCCCCACTCTGATCAGGAAGGCCTGTATAAGCTTGCTTAGTTCAGCTTATCTGGCTTCAAGATCTCAGATTGTTTCTTAACAATTAAGAACAGTTTAACTGGCTGCACAGACTCCCTTGGCAAGGCCTTTTGAAGGTGATTAATGCTGTTTTAAGAGGGTTAAAAAAGGGAATAAAATGAGGTAGCTAGCTAAAGTCTGTAGATGATTCTGATAATACCAAGCATCTATATTAAAGATGTGAACAGGATTTAAATGTTATATGGAAAAATTGCAGTTTACATGAGCTACAAATATATTTAATGTAAAATGTTGCTTAAAGTACCTGTATAATGCTGAAGCAAATGGTTGTAAGATTTGGAGGAGTCCAGAAGAAATCTCTGGAAAAAATCTTAGCACTCTTAGCTCTAGAAGAAAGGCAAGTATCCACTTTAAAAGTAAATGAGAAAATAAGTAAATGGGAAAGACCTCAGTAGAAAGACAGAATTCTGGACACGTTAAGAATGTTTTGCTTTAAGCTACTGAAGAGATCTTGGCCTGGCTTATATCATCTCAAATATCCTAAAACAAAGCAAGTTTTTCATTTCTTTAACTGGAAATGTTCTGATGGTGTTTTCCCTCATTTTTGAACATCCAAGGAATTTGGAAGGCATTGCAGAATTTTGTAAAATTCTCACAGGTTAAAATTTAAGTAGGGAGTATGAGGAAAAGGTTTTATACATATATATATACATACATTTACACATACATATATATATAATGTATATTCTGTTGTACAAGGATAAGCTGTAAGGAAGCCTATATATACAAAGTGATGAGAATGGAGAAAATTAAAATAAAATGCATCCGAGTAACAAACAGGATACAAACATCTCTGATTCAGACTGATGTAATTTATGAAATGAAACCTGAAACAGTGTGATATTTCTAAAATGATTGGATATAATTTTGAGTATAATGATTAGCTATTGTGGAAGAGGTGTGACTGAGATAAGATAGGGTGATGTGCTTCAATGTGAGTAGGAAGCAAAGATCTACTTTGCCACATTGCAGTCCTAAATTTTTGTTCTTAGCTGGAATAGCCCAATGCTGTTTGACCTCTTGGCAATACTGTCTAGTCACACTGCCAGTAACATTATTATTCTGTCTTAAGCACTTGAACTCCTTCTTGTAGGTGAACTGATTTTATAACAGAAATCAGTGTTCAGTCATTATGTTGCCTTTACCACAATTTCTAGGGCATTCAGGTAAATCTGTCTCTTCTCAAATGCATAATGTAGTAAAGGAGTGATACACTTTTACAAAGCTCTGGAGTATTCATTCAAATCAGGCAGCTGGAAGTGATTAATGTTGACTGAATATGAAGGTAGATAAGGAAAAAAAAATACAGCAGTTTCCACAGTAGGTTTATTTTGTGATATGATGAAGTCACTTTTCAGCTCAGCCACACAGGACTTTAAAACCTTTGAAAATTGCTACATTGCTGCTAGCTGGAATATGTGAAGTGTGTTGACACTAGGAACTAACTTGTACAAAGGGATGGAAAACTGATCTGCCTAAAAGTGCTGGCATAGAAATTTGTTGGCAAAAATTAATGGCATGCCGTTGTTCCTTTTGGTGTAATTTCCCCAGAAGTAGTTGACTAGAGTCCTGTTCAGAAGTTAAATTTTAATTAGTTCAAACTTTCCTTACATTATGAATGCCTCTTGAGAACTGCCTGCTTGAATATATGTATTTATTATTTCATTTTTCAAGTATGTATTGCATGCAAGGTACATGCTTGTTTAAGGAAATTGTGAATGTAAGTCTAGGCCATTTCTGAAGAACTTTTTTTTTTAAAGAAGCAAATAAACGACAGAAAACACTCTGTATTTCAGGACTTGAAGAGGCAGCTGTAGAATTACTTATGTAGGATTGTAATGTAAGGATTATCCTTAATAGAGGGAGACCTAATACTAAGTATCTTCCCCAAACCATTGAGTTTTTGGGTTGAATTTTAGGACTGAAATATTTTGTCRTAGTGGGATTTTCATGGCTATAGTTTCCATCTAGAATGGCAGGGTTTTTGTTAAGGTCTTCTTTTTCCTCTTGGCAAAGAGTCCACTAGGGTTATTTTTCATGATTATGAATAGYCACAGACCTTAGATAAAATTGAAGGGAGGTCAATGAGATAACTTAAACATACTGCAGCTTGRCACCTTCTTAGCTAGGAATTTTTCATTGCATTCCAACTGATCAAAAATCCAAAGGTCAAATCTAGTTTTCAGGTGCATTACATAGAAGTGTAACTCTCTCAGAGCCACTGGATCCCTAGGGCAGAGTAGGTTAGATTCATCTTTATAGTCTGTGTAGCTATTTTATTTCTGAAGCATATTGTAAAATGGGAATTTAATGTCTATTGTTCATCTTGGATTCCCCAGGCCTTTGAGGCTTAACAGCACAAATTAAATTTCACACCAGTCAGCCCAAGATGTCAACATGAGGTTTGGATTTAAATAACAAGTTTTCCTTCCAAGAACGGCTAAATATGAACTAGAGTCCACTAGCATTTCTATAGCTGCAGCACTGTAAGTGCCCACCCACAGAGTGAAAACATAGTCTTGTTTGTTTGTTTGTTTTGATTGGCTTGTTTGTTTTTTAACAAAAACTGATCAGAAATATTACTACTTTGAAAAGTGGTAATTACCTGATCATTTATTAAATCTGGGATCATTTATTAAATCTTGTCAATAAGATCTCTTTTCCTGTTCCTGTATTTAAATCACCATTTTTCATTTGTAGACAGAGTAGCTATATATCTGTTGGATAGCAAGATATAGTTTGAAGTAATTAAAACTTAACTTCTGAACAGGAGTCTAGTCAACTACTTCTGGGGAAATAGCTACATAGACTATATAGATGAGTCTGACCTACTCTCTGCCCTTTTTTCATTTGCTTTATGTTTCTCTCTGTTCAGGAAACCACTTCCTTCAAATCCTATATCTGGAGTCCAAATGTCCTTTTAAGTCCCATCATGGACCCGAGACACTCAGTTCAAGATTATAAGTCTGTTTAGGTGGCAGAATACTGAAAATGCAAATATTTCAAAAAGCGATTTTGTCATGGCAAGATGATCACTAGAAATCTGTCTGAGTGCAGGAGCATATTCAGTACTTATGAAGTTGTATTTCTAAAAAATAATTCATTCCAAATTTACTTCTCTAAAATGAATAGTTATAAATATACTGGGTACTACATCCCAGAATAGAACTCAGAATTTCTATCTGTCAGTAGTAAGTTCTCAGAATTAATATCTTTATCTAAAAGTTTCCTTGTGTCATTCAGTCAAATCAAAAGCAGAATTTTGAAGACTCTTCTCTGGCATTGTATTTTTTTACAGCAAGGTATAAGTATTTAATTATTTTAGGGAAGATACTTTTTTGCCAGCTGTCTACATTTGGAGTGTCTACTGAAGTCAAAGACAGTTTTTCATCCAAAAGTCTTTCTTGTTTAAGACTTTGAAGGTAAAATGTTCACCTAAACAAACAATTGTTCTAAATCTCCATATCCAGGGCCAGCCACTGGCATGTAAAAATTACACAATGTTCAGATGTGGCATTAAAACATTTCTGAAAAATTTAAGCTAGCCAGAAATCTGAAACTGGCCTTGAATCCCAAATGCTACCCACTCAGAATTTCGTATGTTCTTTTTTTTTTTTTTTTTATGAGAATGGAAGGAATAGAGTGTAAGTATTAATAAGCAGCAAATTGGTGCGTATTTTATGGTGGCTATGTATATGAAGAAGGGATTTTTTAGCTGTTTTAATGAGGCTTCACCATCACAGTTATGTACACCTCCATTGCTAAGTATTTAAGGGTTGTCTGAGGCAAACAACATTTGCCACAGTGACAACAATGTACATATGTACATTATATGTACATTATATGTACATATGTATGTGCATATGTATGTATATATGCACATGTATTTGTATATATGTAATGTATATGTATTTGCATGTATATGTTTGTATATATATATACACACATAAAATTCTGAAATCTGAAATTGCTTGATTAAATTTATTGAAGGCATAAAATAAATTTTAATTGTACGGCTGAATTCCCGCAGCTATTTAATGGGGTAAGTATTTGGCAGAAGTCAAAAGCTGTAAAATTCATGTTGTTTGTTCATGAAGTAAGCAGTGGGCTAAATCCTTCAGCTATTGCTCAGGCAAAAATCCCATTGAAGTGCACTGAAGTGAAATTCAGTTTCCCCTGAGGACTCAGGTTTGCAGCATTTTTCTCAAACAAAATAGGAGCGTTGAACCTTAGGGAAGATGTCATGATCAGAAAGCCTTAAGGCAGGGACACTGTTACTCTAAATAAACTTTTTTTTTCTTTCATTTTTTTCTTTCCAATATAACAGATGTAGCAATTTAAGGGAACAGCTCAAGATCTTGCAGACATTTAATTAACAGTATAGAAACAGTCAGTTGATTTCCATAGGTGCTTCAATTTTAGATGTTTGCTGTTGAAAATATCAAACATCTGCCTGAAATGAATAATTAAATAGCTGATAGCATTTTATCTGCTTCTATTTTAGACTTCCAAAGTCAGAGGCACTTGAACACCCATGTAGGATCCTAGATGCTTATGGAGACTTGGAAGCTGAAACTAGCCAAGCTGTAAAAGATCAATTGCTCCTGGCACTTAAAGGGCTAGTAAAAAGAGGTTATAATGTTTACATGGCTTTTTATGGGTCAGAGTTTATTATAGCTCCATTCTATGGCCTACAACAGAGGAGCATTTTGTAAGGTTTTCTGTGAGTTTAACAGTTATGTTTCAGGGAGTTTGCCAAGGCAGGCTATTCCAATGGAGCCGCTAACATTTACAGGTTTCCAAGATTGTCTTTTCAACAAAAGATACTTCAGAACTGGACAATATATAGCAAAATTGGATTGGACATAATTCATAACAATAAATAAACTCTGTGACTTATAATCATAAGAGAGGTTGTATATGTCTTAGTACATTACATGTTACACTCACAATAACGTACTGAAGCACTTTGTAAGGATCACAAAGTTGAGCTATCAAAAATTAGGGAATACTAGAATTCAATTTATTTGCTAATCCCATCCCTTCCAAAAAAATTCCTGGCACAGGATTGCATCACTCTCTATTATGAATATTCTCCAGCAATTTACTTGCTTTTCCTAGTTGAACTGTTGATCCATCTCATCTGCTGTATTCTGTTTAAGGTGGTCTTAATACAAATTTATGAATTTGCTCGCAGACTTCTCTATGGTATTCACAACTATAATATCTGTTTGTATGATAATAGCCCACAAATAGCAAAGACAGAGACATATTCTTACAATTAAAATGATACAAGGCAGAGAAAGAATCAATCTATTATGATGGGGGATGAGGAATTATAAGTTTTATGAATAGAARCTTTCAATAGTAGTTGCATTTACAATATGGGAATATTTAGTGGTAATTAAATAATAAACCATCAGTATATTTGCAGTCCAGAATTGTCTGATATAATCTATTGGAAAGGTAAGAAGAAAGGAAACATTTCATGATGAAAAAATAGGAAATATGTCTTTGACAACTTTCATGTGTTGTGAAACCACTGCTAGTTTTTTTGTTGTTGTTGTTGTTGTTGTTGTTTTTTTTCTAAACATGACTTTCAGAAACAATAGTGAGGGCATGGCTGGTAGAATACTGATGAGAGCAAAAATTAAAATTCTTAGTGTTGACCTGGAATATGAAGCAGAGCCATTGCTTCCATTTTGTTCTACCTAGTCTGTTCTGTTAGCATTCCAAGAGCGCATGGTTCTCCAGGCTGTAATTGTACTCTCTTACCTGATTTATACAATGAGCTTGAAAATGGAATTTCTTTATGATATAAATTTCAATATTTCTTTGAAATGGAGTAAATTTTTCCATATTTGTGTTGTTCAGACTTCAGACTCTGGTTATAAACTGCTGAACATGACTTGGGCAGATGGAAAAACATAGCCAGGGGAAAAACATAGGGTGAATTATATGATATGATGATATATTATATGATATATGATAATTCTACAGACTACACAGAATCACAGACTTCACAGAATCACAGAATCAGAGAGTCACAGAATGCCTGAGGTTGGAAGGGACCTCTAGAGATCATCTAGTCCAACCCCCTGCTCAAGCAGGGATACCTAGACCACGTGGCACATGGTCGCATCCAAGCATTTGTGGGGTCAAGTCATTAACTGGCTCAATTGACGGAAAGTTTAATAGCTATAGTTAACTGAAAACAACTGTAATTTATAATAATCCTTACATATTTATGCATATTTATGTACAAAAATTCAGTAATTTGACATCTATCCTTTCAAATAAAAAAGAAGACGTTTTATCATCTGAAAATATTGCTTGACAAAAGAAACATCAGACAAAACAAAACTAGAGCCTTCTTAAGCATCTTAGTTTTAATCTAAAATGTGTTGTCTCCTCACTACCACTGTTAGCACTTTCTTCTTGTGGATTTTCATGTATTTCTACAGAAGTTCTGATAGCACAAATTGTTTATAATCGAAAAGATGACTTTCATTAAAGCAAACTGCCACACCATACTGCACAGTAACAAAATGAGTTACTGCAGAGTAACTTRTTTTACTGAGTTTGAAGTATCTGTCTTGTTAACTCAGTTGAAGCAGCTGATATCTCACTTCAGTCTGATCACAGGACTATTTGAAATGAAAATATAACCTGCTTTGTTTACAGTGCTTTTTAACTACTAAGGATCAAAAATTGTTTGTTCTTTCTGACAGCTTTTATAGGCTTTTGTCACATTTTATTCTCACCATAATAGATCCTCGTAGACTCCTACCATTTTTGTCAGTCATTTTCTATATGAAAATAACTAGAAATAGACATTTTCTATATCACACACTATAGAGAGTTTATCAGAAGGGAGTGTCTTTTCTAATACACTAACATGTATTAGAGGCACATTGGAAGAGGTATGCTTTCATTGTATGGAATCTTACCATATTCTGTTTGATAGATAGGTTTGTTTTAGTGATTTTTTGTTCACTTGAAAGGAAAGTAAAAGTTCTTTGCACATGTTTACAAAATAATATTTTCTACAATTGGTGATATCAGGAATAGTGGCATCACATTAAATGGTGATTTTAACTTGTTTAGAAAACTTTCTAGTTTGCTGTGACATTTTCTCAGACATGATGTCAGCTACTAACATTTCTTGGCTGAACAAAGTAAATATGAACCGTAATGATATTATGCTGGAAGACTAATTAAATTCTAGTAATTAATTTTATTATTTTCTTGCTTTGAGTGACATCAGTTTATTTTGAAAGAGCTACCTGTGAGAATATATCAGTAAATTTAATATTTTAATAAGGATGTAATACAAGAAAAACTGATGAATATATTACTGGTCATTTTTTAAAATATATTACTTACTGCTTTATTTAAAAGATAGAAATAAGCTTTACAATGATCAATAGGGAAAAATCTCATAGCATAAGAGTTTAAGCAAACAATGGCATTTTTACTATGGGAACACATTCTGCAAGTACTGAAAAAGTTCTCCTTGTTTCAAGAGCAAGGCTTAATCAACATGAAAAAATAAAAAATGAATAAACTATCATATGTTTGCATTATAATAATGATTTTCATATGGTCTATATCTTTTTTAAATTTTATTTCTTCCTTTYGGCTTTTTATGGTAATTCTTATTTACTAGGCAAAAATATTAATAGAAACACCCAAATAAGTATGTCTAATAATAAATATTCTCCAGGAGAAAAAATTGAATTCATAGATCTTCCATTTCTCATTTTAGTATGACTATTAAGAATAGTTTCTTCAAAAAAATATATATCCTGTCAAATTTAGACATACAGAAAATTCTAAATGCATCTGAAACAAAAATAAAAAAATAAAAATCTGAATATAAATTATTGGTTGTTAACAGTTATGATAATACAATCTATGGCCTCTCAAGACAGACAAATGAATGTGTAATGAGCAAAAATTAGTACTAGCATTTTATAAATAATATTTTAGCAGAAAAAAATTGTCTAATAATTCATTAGTACTTATATAGTAATTAGTAACAGTTCAATTGTATCTCTAGGCATAGGGCTGTGTCAAGGGATTGCACAGAGTCAATCTTCTTGGAAGAAAGAGGGGGAGGCATTTTGCCATCTCTTGTGTAATCCTGAATAAATTTCAACACAACCTGGTGGAAATACTGCAGAATCAGATGACCTTATTGTTGTTATCTTACATTGAATAATGGAAAACAAAATATAGGGAGTTTTTGCAGTTTTATCATATTGTTCTGAAACCTTATCTGAACCTGGCCTTAATTCTGGGATGAGTATTCATTTTGCATTTGAAAATAAACTGCAAACTTCAACTTTGATTTTTAATTCCAGGAATTCCTCATTGCCTCTCAGTCCATTTATAACACTTGGATCATTTCAGACATCATATTTTAATTTGAGACTATTTCTATTTGTGGTAAACTATTGTGAATTAGTATGGTGAACTAGGGTAGAAGTTCTGGACACTGCTGTAATGTGAGGTCTTGAGAAATCTTCACACCTGGAGCCAGATGTGAAAAAGTGTACATGGAAGAATGAATGCCACTGAATGTCTTCTTTGATATGTAGTGTTAACTTATAGAATTTAAAGTTTCTCCTTAGTTGTTATTCARCTCTGAGGACTTCAGGTATTAAAGATTTAGAACTAGAGTTCCTTTGGTACCTGATTAATGAATGCCTAGTTTACAAGTGCTTGCTTTTCCTGTGTGCCCTGCATTCCCAGAGGTCATCTGCCTGCTTGAGTCTCACTCAATAGCTGAGTAGGTAAAATAATAGAATTATAGAATCACTATGGTTGTAAAAGACCATAAAGACTGTAAAGGACCACTTCCTCTTGTCCTATCTGTAGTTACAATCAAAATTATTTTTATAGGTTTGTGGTTAAAATTAGATCTGAAATGTCTCTGTTTTCTGTTGTAATCATGTCATAGTATCTTTATATATATATATATATATATATATATACATATAGCTGTCTTACATATATAAGTAGAGTATATCTACTCATGCATATACACCTAAGTAGTAAGAACACATTATCAAAATTTCTGAGTGCTAACAAACATTGTATGCTCTACTCTTACTGCACACATGCCATCTTTTCTATTATTGTTTGTATTTTTACATTTTTTCAGCACCAGTGCCCCTGCTACCAGGGGCAGTCTCATTAACGATATGGTAGGTAGTGGTACTTGGGCAAGAACTTTTGAACATATGAGACTGTTTTCTTTCTAGAAGCACTGCACCTAACTATGAGGCATTATTTTCAAAACAAAAAGTCTTGTTAATCATATGACTTATGGTACAGTGTTAAAATTTCTGATTCATGAGACTGTTGATAAGAGCGACAATAAAGGAAGGCCTGAAACTTTRTGTAAAGGTTAACGTTCAGTATTGCCCATTATATTAACCAAAACAGAGCTATCTTTTTTTGAAACTTTTAATGGGTCTCTGAAAAAATGTTTTCATTAGAATTTTGTTTAGTTTAGTTAGAACTTTGTTTTTTTTCATACACCAAGGGGAGTAATATTTAATTGAACACAGGTTTTATTTCTCTCTTTTTGAGTTTTAAATACCTTTTGGATAAGAATATGTCAGATATCAAATATTTGGCAGAAAAGTCTTAACTAATTATGAAAAATTCCTTTTCTTAACTCAAATAAATGCTAGATGTAGCATGACGTCTTCAGACGTCAGAGATGCATGTATGCCTAAAACTTACATTTGTCATTCATTTTACAGTTTGTATTAATATGCCCTGTGGACAGTTCCCTGGTTTGTCTTAAAAACAGTTTAAAAGTTTAGAAATTTAATTGTGATCCAAGATATTTGTTTTTAGTTGACTGAGTTTAACAGGAGGACTGCATGTATGTGTGAAGGACTATAAGCATTTGTTTGTGTTTGTGTATGTGGTATAACTTTGGAATGGTATACTAGTCTAAATATTTTCTTGTTTGTGTATTTTTTTGTCTACTTTTCCATTTGTAAATGGAAACAATTAAATGGTGTAGTGTAGTTATTTTCAGTCTAATAAGAATATTTTTAACAAATTAATAATTTATCAAAGATTTAAGAATATTTTAAGAAATTAATGTATATTTTTAAAAAAGTCTTGTATCAAAAGGTACATCTGATGTCTAAGATCTTGTATGTAAAATTCTTGAAGAATAGCTATTTGTTAACATTGTATTTATTTTGACCTCCTTTGTTGTTGTTGTCTTGTTGTAGGTAAGCCTCATTGTAGTGCAGTATTTTATTCCCAAAGTGAAAGAATTTTACAATTGACTTGAAGTCAACTTTCATCCACTGAAGTTATGCAGTCATGTTAGTAAGGTAAGGTTTGTAACTTTGTGGGTATAATTGGTCTGGACTGCTAGTGTAATATTTGGATATTAGATGGTGATAAATACCAGCTATTTGTCCATGTTTCTCTCCCACAGAATTTTTAATAGTGGCCTTTATTCGGCTAGATTTCTTTACCAGTGCACATACATAACAGATTATATAGATAGCACACCAGATTATTAAAGTGAAATACAATTTTATTTAAGTCTCTGAGACACTGAGACTTAGAGATCATCTATAGAGATTCAGTTTTGTGAATTTCTCAAATATTCAAATATTCAACATATTAGGTCTCTTAGGAGAGTATAGATTCTCTCCTATCTTGAAGTGCTTCACTTTGACATAATTTACTCCTCACTGGGCCAGAATCACAGAATCACAGAATCACAGAATCACAGAATAGTTAAGGTTGGAAGGGACCTCTATGGATCATCTAGTCCAACCTTCCTGCTCAAGCAGGCACATCTAGAGCATGTGACACAGGGTGGCATCCAGGCGGGTTTTGAAGACCTCCAGAGAAGGAGACTCCACAATTCCCCTGGGCAGCCTGTTCCACTGCTCTGTCACCCTAACAGGAAAGAAGTTGCTCCTCACCTGGAGACGGAACTTCTTATGCTTCAGCTTGTGGCCATTACCCCTCGTCCTATCGCTGGCCACCAGTGAAAACAGCTTGTCCCCTTCCTCCCTGCATTCTCCCTTCCTGAACTTATACATWTTAATCATATCCCCTCTSAGCCDTCTCTTCTCCAGAGAAAACAGGCCCAGCTCACTCAGCCTCTCTTCATACGAGAGATGTTCCATTCCCTTAATCATCCTGGTTGCCCTTCTCTGGACCCTCTTGAGAAGCTCCACGTCCCTCTTATAGAAAGCTGGAAAATATGATTCGTTAGTTGAGTATTCGGAATATTTGTATGATAGGGTACAGGGAAATTCAACTCTTTGGATATGATTCATTTTTTTGGTTAGTACTTAAAAAAAAAAAAAAAAAAATTGAGATTTCTTCCTTGAGTAGCCAAATCTGTAGTGAGTCTTTTTGGAGAGCTATCCCCTACGGCTAACTATGTATGTTGACTTTGTACTTCAGCTCACCTTCGAACTTACAGGAACTCATCTCAATAGAGAAAAAGTTTCCTATCAGAGTATTAGACTTGCTGTCACAGAATCACACAAAATCACAGAATGTTTGAGTTTGGAAGGGATCTCTAGAGGTCATCAAGTCCAACCCCTCTGCTCAAGCAGGGACAATTAGAGCACATGGTATAGGGTGGCATCCACTGTCTGTCTGATTCTCTCTGACACAAAGAATAACTTTCATATTGAAGTTAAAAAAAGTGTGATCAGTAATGTTATTCCTTTGTTTCTACTTTTTTTTTTTTCTTTTTTTTTTTTTTTTAAATTGCATATTCCCTATGTTGGTGATAAAATCTGATTCTGTAATATAAAGATTAGACTCCCACTAGACTGATTTTCTTGGGTAGAAACATTGTGCAGGTTGTGTAGGAGAAATGACTTTTTATCACATCTTGAAACACTTATTTTCCCTTAAAAAGTAATACATCCGTTCAGTTGTTTAAATGCTTCTTCTGTTCAATTTTCCTTTCAGGATTTTCTAAATTATGAAGTCATCTGTTCAACACATATAAATCTAATATCCAAGGATGAGAAGAAAAAGGGGAGGTGGTCTGGACTATAAATTAGAACTGTAAGAACAAAAGACAAATCACTCTTTATAACTCATTGTATTTACCTTCCTTCTACACAATTCAGAGACCTCCTTGCTTTTAGAATAAAAAACAGAAGGATTTTTAATTCTGAGAAAGTTTGAGCTATAATCATCACATTGGACAGAAGCAGCGATTCCAGGATTAGCAACACAAACTAAGGTTTCCTTAGAAAACACAAGGCAACAACAGAGGGAATTCCAGTGACTTGAATTTGTCACTGATCCTGCCGCACCTGGAGTACTGTGTGCAGTTCTGGGCGCCCCAGTACAAGAGGGACATGGAGCTCCTAGAGAGGGTTCAGCGGAGGGCAACAAAGATGATTAAGGGACTGGAACATCTCTCATATGAGGAAAGACTCAGTGAGTTGGGCCTGTTTAGCTTGGAGAAGAGAAGGCTGAGAGGGGATATGATTAACATGTATAAGTACATGAAGGGGGAATGTGGGGAGGAAGGGGCCAAGCTCTTCTCAGTGGTGGCCAGTGACAGGACAAGGGGAAATGGGTATAAGTTGAAACACTGGAAGTTCCATCACCATGTGAGGAGCAACTTCTTTCCCGTGAGGGTGACAGAGCCCTGGAACAGGCTGCCCAGGGAGGTTGTGGAGTCTCGTTCTCTGGAGGTCTTCAAAACCCGCCTGGATGCCACCTTGTGCCACGTGCTCTTGGTGTCCCTGCTGGATCAGGAAGGTTGGACTAGATGTTCTCTAGAGGTCCCCTCCAACCCTTGAACATTCTGTGATTCTGTGATTCTGTGATTCTGTGAATTTACTTCTTGGATGATACTGAAAATTTAAATTTCAAGTCTACGTTTTGGTGAATTAGATCCCTAAGGAGAGTTGTATATGCCAGGTGACACATTGGATGTTGATGGCTTTAATTAAGGGATAATATTCATGACTAAGAATTATATATACAGCAATAAGTGGCTTTTGGAAGTAATTAAATGCCATAATGAAGCTAGGCATTGAAAAACAAGGAAAAAGAAAGCAAACTATTTAGAGTAAGTGGTATAAAATACCACTTTAAAAAGTGACTGTTTAAAAAGTATTTAAAAAGTGACTGTTAAAATAAGACAAGCAAGTAGAAGTGGAGTGTTGGGCTGTTTAAATAAAAAAAATGATCACAGAGTCAGATCTACATCAGATTATAGAAAACTAAGGAAAGCCCATACACACACATGTATAAATATATATATAATATATGTGCATATCCATTAGTCACTCAGTAGTGTGAAACATGACTGCAGAATGCCCAAGGATAAGAGCGCATTGAGAGCTCAGGTTCAGATTCTGAAAACTGAGGAAAAAGGATATCCTATCAGGTAGGTATCAGGACTCCTAATTTATTCTGTCTACCCAGGTACAAAACAGTTATRTCCTGCTAATAAACAGAGTGGACTAAAACAATCGTATTCATGAATTGCTGTTCTGAAAGAAATTGTTTCATGAGTGTAAAGATCTTGTACTGAAAACAGACAATTTCTTCTATATGGTGGAAAACTTTATCATTTCCATCAACTTGCCACATAGATTACTGACTTTGAGGAACTTTGTGCATCTTTACAGAAGACTCTACTGAGGATAAATTCCCTTTCTATTAGTAAATGGCATTGAAACGTCCCCATCTCAGATGGAAGTAGTTTGTTGACTTTACACTGTCAATCATACTGTATTTAGGTAACTCATAAGAATACAGAAAGGTAGGTTTTGTCTGCATTTAACTTTCCAATTTATAGAAGAAACTTTTGATGTCTCTTCTGAGTGCGTTTCTGGCATTTTGAATTTGAAAGATCTTTCAGTTTGATCAAAGATACTCAATTCCTCATGTGTGAATGTCTTATTCCTCTCCATACTGATTCTTTCCTAATTTAACAGGTCTATCATTTATGTAATGCTGATGTCAGTATCTCTAAGGAAAATAGTAGATCAGATTAAGAGTATGTTACATGTCACTCTCTTCGTCTATAAAGAAGATATATGTTACTGCTTTTGGCAAGTAATTTGAATTAGCAACAAAATCACTGAAAAGTTGCTTTTCAGTAAAAAGTTAAAAAGTTAAAATTACTTTTTGATATAAAATTATATTTTTAAAATGTTTGTAAGATTGCCCAGCTCCATTACTGGGCAAATTCTGCCAGAGGTTTGACACTTCTGTCACTGCCATCCTCACATGGTCAAAATCAATGCCTTCTGCTAAACATATTTCTTAATATAGAAATTAAAGTAGGTAAACTCCCCAGGGGAAAAGGAAAAAAAAAATAAAAAAAGGACAAAGGCTTATTTTACACACAAAATATGTCATATGAAAAACATGGATAAAATTTGTCCCAGTATCCTCAGAAATGACTATTGAGTCTGTCCAGGAATCCTTTAAGTCACGAATCACAAAATAACTTTGATTTGAATAAGCTCATGAAAGCTTTTTTTTTTTTTTTTTTTTTTGCCTTAGGATCTAGGTGGAAGATTATGAAGAATGTATCTATGGGATGGAAGAAGCAAAATAGAGGAAACAGAAGGTAAATAGCTRCATGGTCTCCATCTGAAGCTATAAATCTCAATCTAAATTTGGATAAATCAGATCTTTTCTAGAAATTTATAATTAAATTCTTTTGGAACAAATCAAAATAATAGATTTCTATGTATCTAACTTCATTGTTAAAAGACATAATAAATACAATACAAAAATATATTAAATGTACAGTTCTCATTTTCCCTTTCAGCTTACACAATTGTGACAGGAGTACAGTCATAAATAGGACAGGATTAAGTATGTATTTTAAAGCTGTAATCTGTTTTGTTGTACTTCACTTTTTTTGGATAAATGATTTAATTTTGCAAGACAAAATTGAACTATTTCATGCTGTTTCCAGGATATTTTACCATGAAGTACAATTTTCTCAGATAGAATATGAATTGTTAAAGCAAGGTTGTAAGGTACTTATAAAGTTACCACATCAGCACACAGGACTGCAAAATTATACAAAAATGTCTTTTGGAGGATGTGATACAAAATTAAATTCTTGCTACAAATGTGCAATATTTTTCTATGTTATTTATACATTTCTTCCTTTAATATGCATATTTCCCCATGTAAACTTGAGATGCCATTCATTTAGTTTGACTGCTAATATTCCTATACAGCCTCATGAGAAGCCATAACCTTATTCTGGAATCAGTTACATGCATTTTGTTCAATAGTTTAAAAATACAGATTAGCCTAAATAGTTTTAGTTAAATGGTATACTTTCCTTGTCCCTCAACATTTGCACAAATGAAAACAAGAATTAATAGATAAAAAACAATTTGTGGAAAAAATAGGAATACAGAATCAAAGATAAGGATCAAACGTAAGAATTAGTCATAGACTTTTCTGGACAATCAAAGAAACCTTGTTCATTTATCATCTGCAGGTTTAAAGACTACATCGTCTTCTAGAAAACTTCAGAAAAACACTTTTTGTTCTTAAAAGCAATACCAGTCTCTTGATGCATGTGGGTTATGCACCCTGTTTCTGGAGAACTGAAAATAGTTACGTGATTGAATCTTATTTTAAAATATCTGTTTATAAGGCACATACACTTTTAAATATATATTGACATATATAACAATTTAGAAAAGGAGGTATAACTTGCCATTTTTATCTATAAAAATACTCTTGATAAAACTAGAATGTAAACTCTTAGAGATTTAAAAATATTTATTTGCAAAGTTAACCATTAGTTATATATGAGGATACTATAACAAATAAAAAAAATGCATTGTGCAAAATTTTTTGGCATATTGTGCTGCCTAGAATCATTTTGTAATGTAATTTTGAATATGKCTTTTTATGAATCTAGTAAATTTTTTACATCTTATGCAGGCATACATTTTTCTATAGACTACAACTATTGATTTAATACAATCATTGGGCTGCTTGATTTCAGTGCAAACAACCCATAGACTTCTGCCAGTGTCATTTCTTTTTTTTTCCAATAGTGTCCAGTTCTTCATTTCTTGGAACAAAAGATGATTTTGTTTTTTAGATAAATTAGATCAGCAAATCTTCACTTATAATTTCCAGTGGCATACTAGAAATAGTTGCAGATTCAAGAACCAAATTCTCTAGTTCCTTTTGTGTGATTCATTAGAACAGTTTTCAGAATTGTTTGAGATAGACACTGTCTGAACATTGAGATATTATTTGTGGAAATAGATGGGAAAAGAATGGATGCATTAGTGTTCATAAATGGATGAAAGCTAGTAAAGTGTCCTTTGTAAGATAAGATATAGCCTGTTAACTTAAGAAATCTTTGTTCTAAGGGAAGTTGTCACAAGGAATATTCTTCAGTGTTGTACACCTGCCTGATGCACTGTTTTAGCTCTAAACTGATGGAGAGCAGAAGCCATTTAGACATATAGACAGCTGAGGGTAGGAAAAGATAGAACAGGGAAGGAAAGGAAATTGGTACCTAAAAGAAATAAATATACCCTCTGTTGAAAAATATTCATATTTGAAATCAACATAATGAATGTTTAGTTCTAAGGGAAAAAAAAAAAAAAAAACTCAGTTAAAGTGTAACCTTTATGCTTGGACTGTATGTTAGAGAAACAGAGACACATCAGCATTTTTTTGGTATATAATATGGAAATTTACATTATCCTAACTTCTTAACCATTCTCATCAGGATCTATCAAAGTCTTCTGTAAAGTGACAACTACAAATATGTAACCACATTTAACCAACTTAGAAAACACTGCACAGGAAACTTGCAATGTCCCTCTGACAAATGTTAGATGGTTTTGCAATACATTCTCCATTACTGAAGCATATGATAATTACTTAGTTCCTTACATTTGCTATCCATGAATATCTGTCAATTTTTCATTAATCACTCAGTTAGGTAAGTATACCACTTATCATAAATTAAGAAATAATCTGGCCATCAGAATAGAGAAAAGGGAAATGTCTCTAGTTCTATTTTCTTTTTCTTTCTTTCTCTCTTTCTCTCTTTCTCTCTGTCTCTGTCTCTGTCTCTCTTTTTTTCTTTCTTCTGTTTTTCTCTCTCTCTTTCCCTCTCTCCTCTCTGAACATGTAACATCACACAGAATTTGGAAAAAAATGGATATAATGAATCAGTGATGACAGAACAAATAATAGAGGGATACTGAGGACACTGAATTAAGATATCACAGGATAAATATTAGTCCTAAGTGTATGAAATATTAGCTGATGAAACTCTGAAAGGTGTATAGATAGGTGTGATGATAATTGCTGAAGTGCAAATCAGGATTTACAGTCACGGAAAACATGAGGAGGCAGTTCAGGGATACTTACTTTCTCAACATTAGGACTTGCTGGGAAGGTCACAGAACTGCTGGGCTGTCCTCTATTAGAACTGTAGAGCTTGCATGTGAGGTAGATGTTGAGAATAGATATCTGAGAAATAGAACTGAAGAGCACATTTTAGTCAGTGCAGATAAGGAAGAGAATGGAACTGAAGTGAAATACAGGATAAAATGCATCATCAATTTACTGGGATAGAAAGTGCCAATTAAATATACAGCCTTTTCTAATAATCAGTTTCTAGGAAAAATTAACACAGTACCTGGACTTCTGTAAAGAGCACTTTTTGGTGCTACTTAAGGAGATAACAGGTAAAATTAAGAAAAGAATAATCTAAGAATGTGTCTGTGGGAGGAAGATAATAATTGGTACTGAAAGGCTAGAGAGAATTAGCCAAGCATTGATCTTGGGAACCATCTTACTTAATATTTTCATTTCATCAATGACCTTGAAATAAGTGATAAAAATGTGTTGATGATTCATGATTGCTGAGATACTGCCTATATGTCAAAATATCAATATAATTAATGCATGGGATGGTGCTAAGAGACTTAGAACTGAAAAAAAAATTGGAATATCACAAATAAGATMATCAATTTAGGAGTAAATTGCAAGATTGTTGTCTATGTGCTAGGATAAGGTGAAAAAAAAAAGAAAGAAAGAAAAGCAAGACCTATCACATGTATGAAGATACATGCGAATAATGATTGTGATAGCTCAATAAAGAGTGTGTGTTAAGAAACATGTTTGTGTGATAGATGATTTTTTAAYGTCAGTTTACAAAGCTGACAGTTTCTGCTCCATACAGAAGCATTCAGAAAAGCAAAATACAAAGAAGAGATCTCAAAAGGATCAGGAAAGAGATCATACACAGTGCAAGAGGAAGTCAAAGAGTGCCTTGTGCATAGAGGCATAGATAAAGTTGTGCATGCGTGTAAGAACACCTTTGTGTGTTCAGGTAGAAATATGAAGAGTTCAGGTAGAAATATGAAGAAGGAAAAATGCATGTTAGCAYGAGAACATGAAATAAGTGTGTGAATTTAGAAGAACACATGCTATTAGATGTTTTAACTATTAGTAAGCTATTGGAACAGAAAGCCAACAGGAATCTTGGAGACAAGAAAAAGAGTTAAACAGTAAAATGAGAATTAGCTTTTCTTTTAATATCTATTTATATACAGCAGAGGTCCAATTTGAAGATTCAGGATAAAATTTTTGGCCCTATTTGCACACTTTTAAAAGGAAAATCTCCAATATTACTGCAGAAATTATTTTTAGATTTTTTAGAATAAATGTATGAGTAATTATGTTGTTTCACTACTCTCACGCAATATTTGTAGTAGACATGGACAAATGCTCATGTAAGAGATGTTAATTATAAAAAGAGAGGCAAGAGAGAGCATATTAATAACTTAATAACTCAATGGAATGTTGCAACATGTAGAGTGTAATCTCTATTATTCCTCTCTAGCTTTTGAAATTTAATTTTCTATTTTTCTTCTTCTTCTTCTTCTTTTGCAGAATCTAATCATTTCTCTCTTTGAGACATTAACTCATTTTAAGTGTAGGGCTACTACACCACAGATGCAGCAATGCAGTCAGCAGGAGTGCTGGCCTAAGCACTGAAATTGAAGGCAGGGTTTCTTGAAAATTGCTATGCTTGTCTGTGTACAATCCATATGATTGTTGTTGCCAAGAGAAACATAATTGCTTATCTATCAGACTGTTTTACTCAGGTAGGAAAATGTGTGACTCAGAATCCTGGCTTTATACACCCTGCTGCCTAAACAGCTGAATAATGAACAATTACTACAGACCTAACATTCCATGGTGGTTTAAAAATTCACATAATACTTCTATTCTCGAATGAGTCACTGTGTATTGCAAAGTTATTTAATATTTCAAATATTAAATGAAAAGGAGGTCCGTATTCTAGTACACTTATAGTGAGAAATACCCATTAAAATCAAAGAACAAATCTATTTCCAAGTCCATACCATAGCATGACACTGGTATTGAGATATGAAATCCCAGTGTTAGGTGGGATTTGTCCCGCACTTCTTACTTAAACAAAGATTTCTCTGAAGTCAGTTACTTGGGTAGTGATCAGTATCCATATTTGAAAGTTCCATAAATTCTGTGAATGTAATAGCTTTGATATATCTAATGTTTTTTGTTTGCTTGCTTGATTGCTTGCTTTGCTTTTTAACAAAGCTCACTAGCCTTTTCCCTCATATGGCATATTCCTTGTCAAGCAGAGATGTATGTGAAGCAGTATTATACCATTGTAGGGAAAAATATATTTCTTTTCTAAAAAAAGGAAAAAAAAAACAAAACAAACAAAAACAAAAACACGTGCCAGCTATGAACATTGCTAGGCCAATTTATGGATAAAAATAAAAGTAATTCCTCTAACCCTAGGGTTTTCTCTCCATCTATTTGATTTAATCTCATCTAAAGCTCCATGTATAGCTAAATCAATCATATTTAAAATTATTTAAAGGTAAAATGCACTTGTTATTGCTTTAACATTTACATTTTTACAACCTTAAGGTTTATTTCATAGTATTAATAAAATGAAAATGTCAATAGTTCCTCATGTTTCCCCATTTCACTATTACTTTTCCCAAATACACACAGTATATAAGACATTATTCTAATTCAAACAATATACAAAACTACTAGTTCCTATGATAAATAATAGATGGCAAAATAATTTAAAAATTAGTTTGTAATTTTTTTGTCCAGTATTAATTTAGTAGATTAATAATTTAGAAATTAATTTTATTATTTACACATATATATGTACAGTTATATTCCCAACATTAGATGTTTTATTCTGTTAATGAATAGTGAAGCTTAATGAACCTTGAATTAATTGAGGTTAGTAATATTTACTAGTGTCTCTGTTTTTTTCCTCTTTCTGAATAGCTGCTTCTTTTTCTTTTAAGAAATAAACTAATACTTTCCTCCTCAGGCATACTGTTTAACAGAGGGAAAAAAAATCAAAACTCAAAAACCATCAAAAGCCTTACTAACTTCTGAGATATTGACATAACTCACACAGGATTAAAGAATGGGAAATTAATACAAGAAATAAAGAAATGAGTGCTTTCCTACAGGGCAATTGAGCTTAGGGATTATTTGGGCAAACTGGACACCCATAAATCTCTGGACCTCGATGGGATGCACCCAAAAGTGCTGAGGGAACAGGCAGAGGATTTTGCTCAGCCACTCTCCATCATCTTCGAGAGGTCATGGAGCGCAAGGAGGTGCTGGACTCCTGGAAGAAAGCCAACATCACTTCAGAAAGGGCAAGAGGAGGAAGCTGGGAAACTACAAGCYGGTCAGTCTCACTTCTATCCCTGGAAAGGTGATTGGGCAGCTCATCCTAGAGAGCATCACTAGGCATGTGAAGGAAAAGAAGCTGATCAAGAGTAGTCTGCAGGGATTCACCAAAGGGAAGTCATTTTTGACTGACCTGATGGACATCCATCCTAGCTGCATGGATGATGTGAGAGCCATGGATGTTGTCTAATTTGACTTCAGCACACGGATGTTATCTATTTCGACTTCAGCAAGGCCTTCGATACTGTTTCCCATAAGAAGAAGCAGCAATGTGCCCTTGTGGTCAAGAAAGCCATTGAGAGTGACAGAGCCCTGGAACAGGCTGCCCAGAGAAGTTGTGGAGTCTTCCTCTTTGGAGATCTTCAAAAACTGCCTGTATGCAGGCAACCCTGTGTCACATGCTCTCGGCATCACTGCCTGAGTAGGGGGATTGGACTAGATGATCTCTAGATAACCCTTTCAACCTTAACTATTCTGTGATTCTGTGATATATGTATGTATAGAAGAAAAAAGTCAAAATACTTAGCCATTTGGCAGTTTCTATCTGGCATAGATTACCTGCGAAGATTCTAATTTTTTTTTAAGGGCAAAAATACTTGGTATTCCTCTTTTCTTTAATTCTCCTGCAATAGTGATACTGATAGAAACTATGTTAGAACCATCTATTTCATTATGTTATGGTATGTAGTTCTTTCTAAAATAAAAGAGCAAAACCACTCTCGACTAGCCCGTATAACATTGTCAAGATTTGCAGACAGGTTTGACTGGAATTATTTAGACGTCATGAGATCCCTTCATTAGAACTGCATGTCCAGGCCCATGCAATTTTGTAAATCCTAATATATGGGATTTCTAGCCTTTGATATTAAACAGCTGACAAGTTAGTACCAGATTCTGATTATGGCACATCAATGAAGCTCAGGCTTCTGGCTGAGAATGGTAAATGATATGTAGAAATATTCTGTTACGGTGTTACTGAAAGCAAAAAAAAAAAAAAAATATAGGAATACAGTCTGCTGTTTGAATTGGCACCATTGTGCGGAAAAAGATGATCAAAGTATTTAGGTTCTGAAAACTACTCAGCATATAATTCATAATGTTGTGGTATTTGCCTAGCTTAATATTTAAACACATACTTAAGAACATAGTTAAATAAAATAACTGAGTGTTGCCTGCTTTTTGACTGAATATAGACCTCAAAGACTATGAAAGCATGATATCCAGGCTTGAATTAATGAATTAAATGAAATGAAACTTTGACCTGTCCTTTTTAAATAAGTTTCAAATATTAGTGTCAAATATGAGCTAATATATGATCTCTATATCTCACCCACTGAGAACAAAAAAAATGGGAATGAGTCCTGGGAACCCTTGCAAAGCAAACTGCAGCACATTAGAGAATAGCATCTAATCTAAAGATGCATAAGTTTGGACTGTAACTGTTTCTTAGAAATGCAATTTCTAGAATTTGCATCATATAATTTCATATCATATATTGTATTATATGCATTATATAATTTATAATTTTTATACAATTATAAATATAATTATCCTAGTGATGTTAGAAAGATTAGAATCAGACAATGTGTGCCCATAGAGAACAAGACAGTTGGAAGGATTAATGGAACTTCTAGCACTGACAAGAATAAATCTAGGCAAGAAATACAGAAAATAAACTGAATTACTGAAACTAAATTGCAAAACCATTTTAGATAGATGTAGGCTATCAGTGGCTTCAAGATAGATTTTCTATGAGAAGTAGGAGGAAATTAGAGAAGTAATATATTTTGATAAATGATATAATGATAAAGGAATATAAGTGAGTTAAAATAGGAAACTTCAAACCTGATAAACTGGAAGATTTTCTTTTTTATTTCCTTTTTTTTTCATTTGGTTGATGTTGCTACTGACTGAAAGAACAGAATTTTTGCAGGATTTGGAGCAGCACATTGGGTAAAGACTATATTGTGTAATGTACCTTATTTAGGATTTAGATGTGGTCCTTTTTGGCATGGTCTTGAAGAAGTTACAACAAGTCATAAACCTCCAAAACCAAATCTTTTCTAGACTTGGAAAAAGGAAAAAGGGTATGTGTTTTCAGGTAACAATGTTAAGAAATTTTTGTATGAGTACCTAAAGTGAGATCATCAGAGAGCTGTAAGAAATATAGATACCTTAATATTAGAAACTTAATGTTAGAAACTTAATGAGTGTTCAACTGTATAGAATGAATTTCATAAAAAAMTGCTGATATTTGTCTATACCAAAAGTTCATTTGAAAGTTCTTATGGAAATGTCTTCCCTTGATGACCCTAGCACATGACAAATATTTTCTATGTAAACACAGGGTTTGGGATTTCTAAATAGAAGGAAGATATAAGTAATTATTTACAGTAATTAATGGCTTCTTTTCAAGAACAAAAAGTAAATATACTTATTGATATATATACTTATTTTTATTATATTGTTATATATTAAATATATTCTATTTTATTTTACAGGTTCCAGATGCTCTATGGAATCATAGTTACAAATAATAGCAACATTAAAAAAAAAAAAAAACTAATTTAAATGACCAATAAACCAAAGCAGAAATCTAAATCTCCCCAGAATTCAGACTGCCCAAAACACCTTTGCAAATATGCATTTTTTTTCCATGCCCAGGAAGTCAAGCTATTTACAGTCCATAAGTATAACATTAGCTATTTTTACATATACTAAAATGAATTTAGTTAAAAATCTATTTTATGTAAAGGGGAAGGTAATAAATCTCCTATGATCTGTTTCAGGAACATAAATGATCCTAATTATGTAAAATTTATTATAGTCCTATTGAATTACATGGTAGTGTAGCTGATCTTTAAAAATGAGTAAAATTTGACTTCTAGTATTTAAGAAACATATTAGAGATAATCAAATTCAGAAATACAATAATAGTTTCTAAGCATTTTTATGCTGAAATTGTACTTCCCAGGCTGTATGTTTCATCTGTTTTATAGTTTTTTGCATTTAAAGCCTATTCATTCAATGTGATAGAAATATCATGATAAACATTTGTGTGTGACATGTCACAACAAGTAACAGACAGCTCAGCACACATGCTTTCTGTACTTAAGGCAACATTTTCCTGCATGTCAAACATTCTTTAAAATAATTGCAATATTCTGAGTGCTTCATTGTTCAGTAAGTATAAACTAGCTGGCATGATTTATCATGAGATTTGACTTTTGGGTGGGTGTCTCAAAGATTAAACAGTTAGATTCTTTGAAAACACTGTATAGAGGGAGGGAGAAGGTTGCTGTGCTAGTTCATCTTTTATGAGATGCTCATTTTGGAAAGATATGTAACAAATTCCACAACTGAGGCAAACTTTTAAGTGGTGCTTCCCTTGTATTAAATATGAAATCACTCATTGCAAGACAAGGAAATCAAATTTATTTTGCTTTTATATTTTAAATTTATTGCTTCAAATTTGCCAGCTGATAAAGCCTGAAATGTGCCTTGGGGGTGTGCCATGACATATGTAGGGTACGGTGACTAACTGTATAATATATATTAACTGATGTTTCTATTCCTTATGCCCATAACTTTATCACCCACAGATATCTGAGTGCCAGAGTTTATCACCACCCTTTTTTTTCCAAGACTGTGTTGTTAGTCATTCATATTAGAAACTCTTAGATGTTGCTCATTTTAATCTTTCCATCTTTCCTGGTTGACCACAAAGCTGAACCTCATAAAAATAACCTTCTAACAAATTTTTATGCAGTCTGCCTTCCATCATCTAACCACATACCTTGCACATTGGAATCATTGGGATTTTCTTATATTTATGATATTGTGGTAGTATTATATTTGGCAGAATCCCAAAGTGAAAGTGCTTGGTCCAACGTGCATTTTTTTTTCACTTCCTATCTCTACTGTCTGAAGAGTAAGCTGATATAACATTTGGAATTTTAAAGGCCACAATGAGGAAAGAGGTCCCACAGTTATGTCTATGTTCCATATTGTCACTAAAGATTGGCCATAATTACCTCCTTCAATATATTACTTTGGCATATTTTCAAACCTCTTAACCGACAGGATAATTTGGAAACATCTTTGGCTTAGGTTGTCCCCACCTGTTTTGAATAGTTTGTAGGGAGCATTGCCAGCCTCTTCTGCTCTGTTTTTCCTGAATGTTCTTATTGCTCCTTGATTTTTATTTATTTATTTTTTTAATTTCTTTCAAAAGTGAGTCAGCTCTCCGTACACTCATTRCTTTTTGGTTATTCTTACTATGATTCCATTTACAAAAACATATCATCTATCTATATCCCCAAGTTTCAATTGTCAAATTTCTTATAAAGAGTACAGATAAAAGGCTGAACAGACCTAAGTAGTGGAAAGAACCGGCAAACCCTAACATTAAAGGTACTGTTATGACAATGAAATGGTTATAGCATCCTGGAGATTCCCAGATTTCCATGACCCCTGGAAGTTAGGTTGCCGTGCCTACTTTCCGACTATGCATCTAGCTTTTTGCTACTGATGTCTTGTTGTGTCTGTGTCACATGGCCTGTGAGAAGACTGTTACCTTCTGTTCCTTCTTCTCTATCAAAATCCTTTGAGCACTTAAAATGCTGTTTTCCATGTATCATAAAAAGGGTTTTTATTTATTTATTTATTTTTGTTACTCTGAGCCTAGGATGCTAAGAGGAAGATAAACAGTAACTTCTTCTTCACAGATGCCATAAGAAAGAACAAAAAGAATAGAACAAAAGAAATGTTAGGATATAGTGCTGGTGACACTGTTGTGTTGAAATAAGAGATGGAAATTGCAAGGAAAGAACAAACTACTTCCTACAAGTAGCTGCGTTTCCCAGAACAAGAATATAATATCTTTTGGCTAAACTCAAATATGAAAATATGAATTATCACTTCAGAAGGTAACTATCTTTTTTCTTTTTTTTTGTCTCCTCAGGCGAGAATTCCAGTCTGCTGCAGCCACAAACATCTGGATAATTTCCAAACAAAGAATTCYAAGGTAACTGATATTTATTCTTGACATTTCAAGAATATGGTTAGAAGAGGGAACCTCAGTATATTCTTCAGGACAATTCTTCATGCATTTTGGCATGGGGTTTGAGTGCTTGATTTCTCCTCTCTTTCTCTCTTTGTCTTGATTTCTATTGGAAGACAGCCGAGGTGTGTGGACATGCACACCTGCCTTGGTGGAGTGTTTCAGGAGATGGAGCAAAGTTGCTACAGAGTTTTGAAACAGTCGACATCTCTCATTATAAAGTGAATATTTAATACATATTACATTACTTTCTGCATTTTATTTTGGAAATAAGTCAACTGCCATTACTAGCAATAGAAACCCACTGAAAATAACACATATTTCYGGGAAATTCTGAATTTTTGGAAGTACAGATTAAGACTATTTGAAAGGAGATAAATTAGTATATTGCTTGTGAAATAAAATATGATCCTGTCAAGCATCTTGAAAGTCTTACTCTTAAAATGTATTTCTTGATGTGAAGGAACAAAAATTCTATGTTTTTTCCTGTTTTTAAACATGATCTGTGAAAGTTTATTTGAAGTTTTATGAATAGTCCGCTTCCTATCATTCAGAAATAAGTGCTAATATGAAGGGTTCTTTTTTAACATGTATTCATCAGTTTATATGTACCTAAATAGTAGTTGTGTACAAAGTAACATACAAAAGCAAATTACATATATAAGCAACTGAAAATTCAAGAATGTAGCCTCTGAGTTTCCTTCCATTCCAGGATATCTGAATTTGTATTTCTTTAGTCACTAGAGCAGTGTTAGTATTAAAAATGTTGACATAACTTAAAAATTTATTTATAGATTCATCCAGAATTTTCAGAATTTAAATTAGATCATTGTTGTTTGTTCGCTGACATTGCATAAGGTGAAATAATTGATTTTCTTAGAGAAAAATTTTGTGATACATTTAGCAGAAAAAGAGATAATATAAATGGTATTAAGGTATGCATTTGACAGTCATTACTAATGAAGTTCTATAAATAAATTAAATAAATAAGAAAAAGAGAAAGCTTACATGAATTAGTTTTCTTTTAAATTCAGCTGATTGACTCAAATACTGTCACAGCAAAACTATTATTCCATCACACATGATATTATGTCTTTCTTGGATTTCACTTGTGAAGTGAACTACAGTAGGAGCTCGATTGGTTGTCTATACATGACTGTCACAAAGTCAGCTGTTGTAACACACTGTATGTTTTAATTATTTATATATGCTTTAGTTTTCCACTGCTACAATGTAAAAAGATGGAGATATAAGAGCTTTTGTTATAAATGGCAGAACTCTACATTATTAAATAATCAGTTTTTCTTTCCCTGCTTCAGAATGTCAAAAAAAGGCTAAAGCATAAACGAAACCTTTAGCTCAATCATGCTTGTTGAGTGATTTATAAACTCATTTAACAAGTATGATTTAGTTGTATCTGCTGAAAGTTTCCCACCCTAGCCCCAAGGCATTACTGTCAGCTTAAACTCTGGCAGAATATAAGCTACATGGATATAGTCGCAACTTGTTGTCCCAGACCTTACTAATCCTCAAGCTATTTGAATTTAAAAGCTGCTTTTTGACATGGAATCCACTGTAAATCTCTACTCCCTGAATTTCCACTGACACTTCAGGGTCACATTTTGATTTTTTTTTTAAGAAAGTCTGCGGTCTTGTTGCTTAATTTCATTACATTTTATGCAGGCATATATTTTATCTTATATTAAGTATATAGTTTACTACAAATTATTGTGTCATTGTTCTGCAAAAGCTATCATCTAAAAGGATTTCTGATTGTAAATTAATATCAAAATATAGACAAGATTACCATAATTTTAGAATTGTCATCTTGAAAGCCTCGGGGGCCTTTTGTATTAAGCTCTTTGTTTTGCAAAGCTACCAGCATGAAGTTATGAATGACATAAACAATCCGTGTCCCTTTCAAAATAAAAAATCACTTGATGCCTTTTATGAATAAACTTGTTCCATTGCAGCAGATACTGGCTTTTTTTTTTTTCTCACAATGCATACTTGCTTTTGTGTTTACCAATACTATATTCCATCAGAAAATAAAGACAACACAATCACTTAAGAAATAAAAGAAATCTTGACTGGAGTATAGAAAATAACATGCTTCAGAAATAGCTCTTTATATACCCTCCCCTTTTCCTTTTCTCCAGCAGTGCATACATATATCATCCATTATTAATCCCAATTTCTTCAGTGAGCCTACTTTTTGTTTAATATTATTTTAAATATTTTTTTGCTGGATTGGAGCCACAGAATGATAACACGCTATTTCCTTTGATAAAAAGAGATACCTGCTTTTGCAGATGAAATTCACAAGGGATCGGAAAGTGTTTTATTTTCTATTTTCTGGTCTGTAGTTGACGAAGCAATTTTGGCATACAGTGTTTTATATGATGATGAAACACAAATGCCTATTTAAAAAATAATAATTAAAATTATTGGAGATGTGAAATAAATAACTAAAGCTAATCTATGAAGAACACTATTAAAAAAAAAAAAGAAAAAAAAAAGAAAAATGGGACAGCAGATGTGTCAGAGACTACTTATATAAGGTATTGACCCTAGTGAATAAAACAAAATGAAAGCCTTCTGCAACCATCCTGTAGATGCCATTCAAGTAATTCTAGTGCAGGTTTGATGTTCAGAACAAGTCATGGGTCTAGTAGGCATCAAGGTGGGAGGAAGATCCCCAACTCATAACACACTGCAATGTTCAGACTCATTCAGACTGAAGTCTTCATAAGAAGACTTCAATTTTTGCTTGGATAACCAGTCCCCTCTACCAGAAAAGAAATGATAGCATATGAAAACTGAGTTGCAAAGCAATGCCCGGTCAACTGCTTCTCAAATAATACCCAATTTCCTGTCTCTGTTGTATTTATTTTATTCCAAATATCACTCATAACCAGTAAATGACATTACATCTGCTTTTGCAATACAGAAAAACAGATTACTGTCCAAGAATGTGTGCAGCTATATAATAGGGACAATGTGATTATTTGTAATGATTCACGTGCTAAGCTTCAGCAGCTGCCTTGCAGAAAGCAAAAGTAAAATTACAGTTGATGTTCATAAGTGAAGGATAGAGCATAAGGAGGTACATTTTTCAGCATTAGATTTTATAAGAACTTACTAAATTGTGAGAAGACAGAATTATAGTTCTTTACTTATTCAGAAGGTGTGTGACTGACAGTAAATGAAGAAAGAAAAAGAAGAACGATTAATTTTATATTCAAGAACCATTACAGTTCTCTTCTAAAGAAGGAAGAAACCAAATAAATATAGACTGCCTTTGTCTGCCAGAAAAAAATAATTACTCCTCCTCCAGCTATACAAATATTGTGCAGTAACTGAGCCAGCAAGAGCATGTTCTAAGCAATCCAAACAATTCCTTCTCACCCACAAAGAGATTCTGAGTGTTGCACAGGCTGTAATATTTGCTAGACTGAGAAGTGAGAGCCCAAAAACAATTTCAGTACTTCTGTACAGAAGTGCATGTGCATCTGCTTAACAAGCTGAGTATTCTAAGGATAAAGGCATTTTAAATTCACTTAAACAGGCACACATGGTATTCTCAGGCACTGACTAAAATCCTTGCTCTGTCTCTTTCTTCCAAAATAAAAGGTTTTTTAAAAGTTTCATATCCTCTATAATAAAATAATACTTCGGTACTTACAAAGTATTTACAAAATTAAACATTTTAAGAAGTGTTTTACTCCACTTCCTATGAAGAATAGATGACAAAGATATTAGAATCCCACATCATTTTATATTTAGTTTTGATCACTCCATGAGCTAAATATGCGTATGTTTTGTGTCCAAAAAAAATTTAGATTGTTTTAAGTTATGTATTATGGATCTGAAAATTCATATGTCTAACTTTGATGAAAAGACTATCTAGTTTTTCTGTCACATATCAAAAAGAGTTAGCTATTAAAATTTCAAACTTCTGTATATCTAATCCTTCCTCAGAAGTGGTATGAGATTAACAAATAAATAAGTCCAATTTAAAATTATTTGAGGATAAGTCATTAACTTCCTGGACCAGAAACATGGTGAAATCCAGCTCTATAAAGATGATCTTTTAATATATATAACTATATAATTATTTTCTTAGCAATGATTTGTTGTTGTTGTTGCTCTTGTTTTAGAGAATATTGCTTGGAAGCAATATTGGAAATTAAAGTTCACAGAAATGTATTTCTAAAATAAATTCCCCATTCCTGCATGGATAGTTGGAACATTGTAACATAATTGTTTCAGCTTTTGGTGGCAGCCAGAATGTTTTAGATTTTAATATATAAGTCTAGGGATGAAAAGGTTTGGGTATTAGCCTGACTGTTCTGAAGGTGATGGCAATATTGTTTCTGAGTTCAGTAAGGGTGCTACTTTTAGCTAATGTTGAAATCCAAGTAGGTCAATGGACCCTTACACTGTAATTAGCTTTCCTGTATATGAGGCAGAGAGAAGTACATATATTTTTCAGCAAGATATATAAATCTCAGACGAAAAGCCTTATACAAGCGTACATTATTGTTTAATAATAGTTTCATTGCAAATCAATTCCATACACCGATCAAATAGTCTTTGACTTTGCAGAGAATTTTTTTGAGCAAATCCAAAATACACAATTCCTGGAAAATCACACAACCCCTGGAGAACTTATTGATGCAAAGCACTGCAAAGGAGAAGCAGAGAAACCTTTCTGAATCTACAATAGTAGATTCAGCAATTCCAGCAAACTTGCTGAACAGAAAAGTAGGGTTTCCATGACCCAGTAGTGAGTACTGCCTCACACCATTGGAATGCCATGAGGATGCAGAATGAGTTATTTTTGGAGATAGAGCACATGTTTCATAGAATATTCAACATCCAGGCTGAGAAAAAGCCCCCATGCAGGTTATACCACCAAATTTGTTATGCAATAGATGATTTGTTTTGCTGGTTAAGCTGTTTTGCTGTGATTTGAATATGGGGTTCCTTTAGGACCAAAGGAAATGGAAAAGAGGAAAATGTCTGAGGAAAGAGAGATTGCTCCTGCTAAGCGGAGGTGGTGCTCCTCAGCTCCAGGCTGGGACAGGCGGGCCAAGAGGTATTTGACAGCAGAGAGCTGGCACCATCTCCGAAGGGCTGGAAAAAAAAACACAAGGAAGTAAGAGGGGATTGAACAGAGTCCCAGGAATCGACTGAGCTGATCAAAAGTAAACCTGGAAAAAAAAATAGGATATGCTTTGAAAGGGCACAGTGAGAAGAATATTGGCTTATAAACCCCTTTTATTTACATTCCATTTTATTGAGGAATATTCCTCAATGTTCAAGATGACTGCCCATTTTTCCTGGTTTTTACTTCCACTTTTTCAAACAGAGCTCTCCATGAATACAAGCCTTGGAAAAAATGTTTTCAATTCCTTAATCAACAATTAGAAAATCAAATTTGAAATGTTTGCATGAATTATAAAAATAATGGTACAATTTTTAATTTTTAGCTGACTCTGACTTTCATAGCAATAGGTCAGTTAGAGTCTTAATCCATTGTGCTGTTCTTGTACATTAAATACATTTAAATGCTACACAGCATGAATAAGTCTGTGCAGAATTTGGTCTTGGGTGGTTATTTCCAGAACTTGCTTGCCTTATTGTTATAAACACTGTGAACTTTCTGTTTAAATTCAGTTTTTCTTTCCTTAACGTTCAGAACATTGTTCTTCATTTATAATATTGTATGTTACAGGATTCATTTATTTGAACTTCTATCCTTTATTTATTATGTGACTATATATATTATGTGACTCTTTTTTATTCTGTTCAACTTAACCATTTTTCCATAAATGCAAAATTATAGATGCCCACAAATGCTGCTCTTGGGCACTCAAACTTCATATGGAACTTGGTAGACATTCGATTGTTATGAATTTTTCAAAGCTAAAGGAAGCTTTTGAACCTGAGTTCTTATCAGGTTGAATCTACTTCCTTCTCTAGTTTACCTGGAGATAGATTTCAATGCTATCTAAGTAAAACCCTCAAGAGATCAGCTCCAAGGCCTTTTGTTCTATTAACCTCTAATCTAAATCATAACCATAAGCTTAAATCAAAATTTAATTCCAGTCTATGTTTCACTATCTGAGATGCATAGATGTCCTGTTATTATGTCATTAACCAAACTAAGACACTCAGGTGAATCTCAGCCTAGCAATTCTCCTTATCCTTAAGCCAACAAGTTGAGATGGATGATGAGATAAGACATATGAATTCCCTTCTATCACATATGAGAAAAAAAGTGACACTTCCTTTCCATGCTAAATGCAAGAGAAGGAATCACTATAAAATATATAGCATAATATACCATTAAATAACAGGAGATTCAGCAGACTAGATTCACAGAAACATTTTCATTACAGAATTTTGTTATGTAGGCAGAGAATTCTGTTACCCTGGCTATGGCTCATTAGAAGGCTTTCCAGGCCTTATTAAGTCATCCATGACACATGTTTTACAGTAGCTTATTTCTTATTTCTTTCTTCCAAGTTTAAGCTTATTTCAGATATGAAGACTGACTATGTATCTTGTGCTGATCAACAGGGTATCCTGACCTTTCATGTAAAAGGGCACTGACTCTTTTACAGCTTTCACCTGGCAGTATTAAACTCTATTATCCTGATTATGCAGTACTTTATATTACTGCTGTCTAGGGAGATGGTAACAAGTGACCAAAGCTCTACAGTAAAAGTTGATATAAGACTTTACTTTGAATATTTGAAGAGGCAGGCAGTATTCTAGARCACCACTTTAATATATATATATTTTTTTTCCTATTGGAAAATAAATTAACATTTTGCCTGGCAATTTAGCTGCTATGCTGCTTATGGGAAAAAGATTAAGAAAGATTTGCTATTGTTATTCCATTTATATACAATAAGTGGAATTTTGTGACAGAGCTAGTTTATTCCTCTTTCTTACAGGTTCTAGTACTGTTTTTATCCTAATGTGTTTTTTTAAGTCAGCAGTAAATTTTAAGGATTTTAAGGATTTACCAGAAGTGGATGGTATGGATGAAACATAACATATGATAAAAGTAGCAAAGTTGAGTTTATTTAAGTATTTTAGTAAGGGTTTGAGCAGAGCTGGGATTGCAGAAGGCATCTACATCCTCACAGTGTATTTGTTTCAGCAAGACACTATTATTAGTGCTTTATTATTATTTTATTATTAGTGCTGACCTGATCAGCGTGTATAAATACCTCAAGGGAGGCAGTGAGGAGGAGGGGGGCGGCCTCTTTTCAGTGGTGAGCAGGGATAGGACTAGAGGAAATGGCTTCAAACTGAAGCATCGGAAGTTCCACAGGAACTTAAGGAAGCATTTCTTCACTGTGAGGGTGACAAAGCACTGGAACAGGCTGCCCAGAGAGGTTGTGGAGTCTCCTTCTTTGGAGATCTTTAAAACCCGCTTGGATGCAGCCCTGTGCCACGTGCTCTAGGTGACCCTGTGTGAGCAGGGGGGTTGGACTCGATGACCTCTGAGGTCCCTTCCAACCTTCGGCATTCTATGATTCTATGATTTAGGAAATCATTTCAGTCTACTCTTCTGAAAAACTTCATGTTGTAGCACATACTGAGCAAACACAAAACAAAATTAGGAGACAAAATCCCAAATATTAATTCCACATCATCACTAGATATGTATTGTCATTTTTTTTCCATAGTTTTAATTACAGTTATCCACCTTGTCTTTACATTATTGAGATTGTAACAGCATCCAGACAGAATTGCCTTGTAAATGATGAAGAAGGAATTTTTGTATCAACCAAATCATGGCTGGATTAACCATGGATCAGCCATGCCTAGTAAAGTGAGGTGAGGGTATCTGAGTGACTCTGAGCTGAGGAAACTGAGGGCCTTTTTGGTTGGGGGGTTATACACAGCTGGGCAAATGATAAAAATATGTCTTATATGAGTAGACACATTTCTGAAATCTTTCATTTTTTCTTTTTCAAATCTTGGCAAAAGTCATTATGCAGTAGCGATGCTCTGTCAGTAACCTAGCATATGCTTGGATATATACCTATTTATGTTTATACCTAAACAGTTACGACATGAAAAAAAAAAAGTTTTAAAATGTGGTTAAAGGCAAGGATGAAATAATGGAGCAAGCATTCAAGATTCTGGACAATCTTCAGAAACCCACCACTCATCACTAAGTTAAGCAGCAATATGACTACACTCTGGGTAATGGAAATGAGAGGTTTGACCTACCTGACAATCTTGTACCTTCTGATAGTGAAAGAAACAGCTTGATTTGCCAGAGGTCTGCCCCAAGTCTATATCTAATCCTCTTCCTCCTCATTCCTAGCTTCAGCACCATCATCATTAATTGATTAAATCTTTCCTAAAAAGAACACAAAAAAGTACATTTCATCTAGTGAGGAGGTACTCACAGTCATTTAATGTCAAATATGTCAATTACTTGACATATATTACAATCTTATTGATACAGCTTAGTCATGTATCCTGGCTAAACATTTTTAAAAGGGAAAATGATGGAAAGTAGCTTGAATAAGTAACCAGTGAAAAACCTCACAGAATGATCACCCAAAGGTCTACACAGGCACCACTTTCCTGAGTAAGACTGTTTTCACTGTTCAGAGCTGTCTGAACAGTGTCAGACCTGTCTGAACCCTAGTGGGTCTGCTCCTTCCCTGAGCTAAACCCACTGCAGAGGCTCCTTAGCTCAGAGGCAAGGTTCAGGCAGCTCAGTTCAGTACACAGCCAGAGGAAATGCAGAGCATAAGCCCCTGCACATCCAAGTGCATCCATAAATACCTGCTAAGCTGTCATGCTAGCTGTTTTTCCTCCAAAGCACTTTGGACTTGCTGGTAAAGTGATTGTTGTCATTTACATTGTTGCAGTGTTCACTGACTGATATTTAACTTCTTCCATTTTGCTTTGTACAATACATATATCTGCTACCCATTCTGAAAATGCTGTGACAATAATGAATATTGTTGAGACAGATTTTGTTTTTCTTTTCCTGGCTAAGGAAAGAAATAGGTATATAGAGTAAGAAAGCCCCCAAGGTCTTTGTGAAAGGAAAGATAGTTCAGGTGTTTGAAGAAGATGTGTTTTCTCAGTTACCTCATTTAAAAGAGTTGGGTCTTTACAGTTTGGGTATAGATGGAAATTGTCATGTGTGGTATCATTTCAAAATATGTACTCATTAAAACTTTCCTGGGTAGGGATTAAGGGAGTGTAATTTGTCAGTGAACTAGAAATCAGTATAGGGGTTGTGGTTCAAGCTGATAAGGCCTTGGAGGAAATTCCCTCTTACTGTTAGAAAAACTTGAAAGCGGAAACCTGAAGTATGACTGCTTTAGCTGATAACAAAAATAAAATTATGTTAAAGTAAGGATTTTTTTACATTCTTTCTATGAGTTTTATCAAGGGGAAAATATTGATACAATTTATTATTAAGCTGAAAGTTAAGTATATGCAAAACTTTTTTGTTGTTGTTTTTGTTCATGTTGGCTGTATTAATTGACTTCCTAGATTATAAAGTATGACGTGATTAAATTCCTRAATTGTGTAAACTGAGGTAGCATAAGTAAGTTTTCAGTTTGCTTGTAATCTGTTTTAGGCTTCTACTTAAAATGATTGCAAATTACTCAACTGATGTCAATATGACCCTTCATCTGAAATGGAATTATTAAACACTTTGGCTTCATCAGCTGTGCTATAGTTTGCAGCATTTGGAAGATGTTGTGAAGAAGTTATAATCAAAAAGTCTAAGAGCATTCTCTTCTATTTCTGAAATCTAATTAACTAGTTTTTACTTCTTTTTGAGGCAAAGGTAATTTTTGGCTATAATCTAATATTACTGTGTGTGTATATATATATATATATATAAATCAAATTAAGGACAGCAGAGGATGAGTCTCCAGTTTACTGCTATAAAAAGAAACTCTTTCTCCTTGCTTGCATGATAATTTGATAAACATTTTCAATTTAAACTTATAGGCTTGTCAATGCATTTAATTGCCACTTGGAACATTGCTGTGTCATGAAATACTTTTTTATTTGTGTATCTAGCATAGATTGAGAGACTGGGGGCAACAGCAGATGTTTATGCTTCCTGCTCAGCTAAGCGAATTGCCTGTTCAGAGTCTGGATATTCCTGGAAGTCAGAGTATTGGGCAGCCATTTATTCAATGATCAAAATTTGGCAAGATTCTGTGACAATTGTTTTCTATCTGTAATTAATCAGAATTCATGGCACTTCTGAGAGACCCTTTCCATTAGGAAGCAATACTAAGAATGGAGTCACACATGTTGATTCAGACTGTTTGCTCAGAAATAAAGCACATAAATACTGTTTAGATTAGTGCAAAAACCATCAAACAACAAGAGAGAGTGATTTGTTTGTATCTCTTCTGAGTAATCCTTGACAGAGAAGCTCACATTTTTTTTCTGAATATTTGCCAGAGCCATTCTCATGCCTTATTCGGTGCTTGGAGTTTCCATGTTGACTTTTATAAAACTGCCCATGGAGTTTCCCTCTGTTTCTCTAAYGCACAGTAAAACAATACTTTGCTCCATTCCACCCTCCTACCCCACACAATGTTTTATTGTAAATATTTTTCATATGCAAAATGACATGGTTTTGTTTCCACTGGAAAGACTGCGTTTAAGTGCACTCTTTGGTTAGTCTTAATATAGTCTCTTTGTAAGGTCATATGCTACCTTGGTATGTACTGCTCCTTAGATTAGTAATACAGATTGGAATGTAAACTTTCTTCCTCAGTGAGATAAGCTGCATTGCCTTCTAAATCAATTTGCCCTAAAAAAGGCACAAATATAGTCATGATGTAGTCGTAACTACCATGAAAGCAGTATTCTCTACGTATTTAAAGTTAAAACATAAAAATAATGGTAGATTAATTATAGTAAGATCCATTTGGTGGGGAGAATATTTATCAATTAAACTTCTTTTGCCAACTCTTGCCAATATGTCTCTGAAAAACAAAATAATCATAATTTTTGATTAAAATTTCTCAGTGCATTGAATTTTTCTAATCTGCTGTGCCTGTAGATTGTTATCAAAAGAATCCTACTCCCTCAGTATTTGCAGATCTTTCCTTTGCTCCAGATCTAGGAACTGCGGCTGTAGTATGAGCTTGCTCAATGAGCTGATCCACTGGAAAGCTAGTCTTTGAAAAAGAAAAAACTAAAAAAGTTTCTTTTAGGTCACTAAAAAAGGTAGAAACTCTGGGTAAATGTGAGACCTGACTTGAAGGGACCTAGGGGGAAAAAAAAAAAAAAAAAAAGCTCAAGTTGAAAGTTGACTGCAGGATGGAACTGGCTCACTTACCTTACTGTGAAAGCTTACAATAATAAGTGGAGCAGGTATCTGGAGTACTGTGTGCAGTTCTGGGCTCCCCAGTACAAGAGGGAGGGATGGGGAGCTTCTAGAGAGGGTCCAGTGGAGAGAAAGAAAGATGATTAAGGGACTGGAACATCTATCGTACAAGGAAAGACTGAGTGAGCTGGGCATGTTTAGCCTGGAGAACAGAAGGTTGAGAGGGGATCTGGTCAATATGTATAAATACCTGAAGGGTGAATGTATGGAGGAAGGGGCCAAACTCTTCTCAGTGGTGGCCAGTGATAGGACACACAACAATGGGTATAAGTTGAAACACAGGAAGTTCCATCTCCCTATGAGGAAGAACTTCTTCACTGTTAGGGTGACAGAGGCCTAGAACAGGCTGCCCAGGGAGGTTGTAGAGTCTCCTTCTCTGGAGATCTTCAAAACCTGCCTTGTGGCATGTGCTCTGGGTGTCCTTGCTGGAGCAGTGGGGTTGGACTAGATGATGTCTAGAGGTCCATTCCAACYTTAACCATTCTGTGATTCTGTGATGCTGTGATTCTGTAATYGACATGTGCAAAGGAGAAACATTTTCCGGTAATTTGAGGGAAATACTCAAATGCATAACATTTTGCCCCATTTTGTTTCTATTTGCTCAGCTAATACTGCCTTTACATATGTTGCAGCCTTTTGCATTCGGGTCASCTAGACAAAGGTAATTTGCTACTGTAAAAATGATGTGATATTATGCAAAGGGATCTGCTTTGTTCAGGGCATGTTTAGACTGTTTAACAGGAAGGCAAAATAACTAGTGAGGTGTTAATTTCACATGTTGAAACTGCACAATAAATGTAATATCAATAACAGTATAAGGAGAAGAAAAGGTTTTTGCCCTTTGCCTTTACTATCTGTATCACTGACGGGAATGCCTTTCTTGGTCCCCTTAAAATAATGCCCTGGGATACAGCTGTAAATTTGAGCATATGAACATGAAAAAGGCTCTTGTATTGTTTCCCATATAGTTAGGRTTATTAAATATCATTACAACTCACGTAGCCATCAGATTATTAAGCAGATATATTTGTACTGCTATTATATTTTGTTTCCCCTGCTGTAACACAAATAGCAAGGAGCTTACTCAAGGAAGTTTCTATACAAATATATAGGTCTGATTCCAGTCTCATTGACTCTTGTGATATCAAACACTGCTCATTTTAAGTGCTAGCATTCTTGAGAGCCAGATATTTTTTTATAGAGATTAAACAGTTTCAGAAAAGCAAGGGAGGTATGTGGGACGTGAGAAGAAAAGAGTCATTTCCATTCACAGCAAGCCTCCCACTGAAAAGCTCTCCATATTGGGCTTGGGGAGTGGAGTAGAAAAATAGCTCTTCTATTTGTTTCAGTAGAACTGCGTGACTCAGTGCTAATGTACGCTGATTCTCTCAGGGCAGAGTATAGCCAGACACTTCAGTACATACAGTTTTTAAGACAGCACTCAGAGAGGGATCACGGCAACACTGATTTTAGTAGAGTTGATGCACGTTATCACACTCTCATTTCCATTAGTGAAACTACCTTACGGATTTATGCTGAGTAACAAGGTGCTAACAAGGCACCCACAAGAATCTCATGCCTAATTTAAAAAAAACACTGGTTCACTCTTCGTACTTTTAAACAAACTTATAACATTTTAGAGAAAATAGAGCACTATAACAATTCATATATTTTGGGCCAGGCAGTGTGTAAATCTATTTATTGACCTTAATTTCCTTATGACATTCCCACAAGAAAAAATTAAGAAAAATACCTGAAGTGTAACAGTGTAGCATCACTTCAGGGAAGAAGATTTTTCATATGCTCCTTGTGAAATAAAATTCATAGCACAAAGAATAAAAAAGTGCCAATCACAAATATTTTGATTTTAGATTCATGACCATTCAGAAAAAAAATCACAAAGATTTGAGATTTCAGAAAATCACAATGCTGTCCATCTGGCTTTGCTTCACTTTAAAGGCACATGGGGAGAATATGGAGATGCAATAGCTTCAATGGAAAACACACAATCTATTAAACTATGTTAAAAAATCATTTTAGGTAAACATTTTTTATTTTTTTTACTGCAGTTGCCTCGGTGCTTTCTATAATAATTCTTTCTTTACTTTAGCGTATTCTAGTTTTAATATAAACATAGGACATAGCATTTCAGGAGAATATTTAGCATAGGGAAAGGCTGGGATGGAGCAAACAAAATGCATATTAAGAAAACTACAAGAACCTCTCTTCATCAAATTTTTAATTGATTAGTAATCAAAATTGTTTCTATTGTTTCCAGCTAAGAATGTCAGGCATTTGCCTACAATTTATCATTCATTGTTTTCAGTGGACCTTAATGCAAGGTCATATTGACCTTGTGCAAATTTTGCTTTAAGAATTAACTGCTATTAACAATAGACCTCTGGTGTATTTGTTTTTCCATCAAATTGTCTTCTTGGCATCATATGAAAAGCATTTTGAAAGTATAAGTAAAAACCATCAGTTTCAACAGAAATAATGACCTCATTTGCCATGGAAACTAAAGGACTTTATGAAAATGCACTGAGCTGTTTTCCATAGTGAGGTAAAATTATTCTAAAAATAGGAGTGGTACTTAGTGTTAACTGGCCAAGTTGCATAGATTTTACTTTCTGAGTCTTTTCAAGCAAAATATAAACACTTATGTTTTGTTTTTGACAATAATTTTCTTTCAAAGATAGTCGTAAAAATAATAACCAATAACTTCTTAAAACAGCACACAGATAGAGTAAGTAAACACTTGAAATTTAAAATGATGTTTAAAATAAATCTGTAAGAAATTTAGGATAAATATATGTTCTTACAATACTCCAGCACTCCCTTTCCCTTTGCTTTTCCCTTCCTCTTCCCCTTTTCCTTCCCCTTCTCTTTTCCTTTTCCCTTCCCCTTCCCTTTCCCATTTCCCTTTTGTTTCCCTTCTTCTACTTCCTCCCCCTCTTAATGGGTAGATTCAAGACATTTGCTATCTCTATTCTTTGTGAGATCTAGACTAGAATATTCATGTCACTTTGACTCCTTCTGATGAGAGTGGGAGAGATCAACCAGCAGGCTACAGAATTTCCTTTTGTATGCAGAAAGGGGGAAATTAAGGAAATTAAAAAAGGCTCTTAAGAGTTTGGTAAAATAAATATATATAGTATACGCTGTGGGGAGTACTCGGGATTATATAAACTAGTAAAGAAATGGAAAGACCATATTAAAAAAAGAGAGAGAGAGACAGAGAAAGAGAGAAAGAAATATGTTGAAATGCTAAAGAGAGATAAAACTGTAAGTAAGTTTTATTTGGTGAGCAATTCATATTTGTTGTACTCAATATGTTAATACTCAAATATGGTGAAGGTATTAAGAAAAAATCAATCAACAAACCAAACAAATGAAGTAATAATAGAAAGCAAGGGCTAAATTATGGTTGTATTGTTTGACTTGTACATAAAAAAAAAACGTTTCTATGGCCTCCCAGGGTAACAGAGTGAGGAGAAATGTACAATATTAGACATCAGACAATATCATTGTGACTCTTGGTTCCATTCTTCTGATTTAAAAGTGAATTTGAGGGAGGAAGGCTGTATATGTAGCACACATTTCCAGACAGCCACCTGGCACAGCTGGTATGGTTGGTATTTTTCCTCTACAAAACATATTTGCGTAAATAGTCTGGGCTAGATCCACAAAAATGCTGTGTTAGCTAACTAAAATTTTGCTATAATCAAGACCTTGCCAAATGTTCATCACAGAATCACAGAATGTTCAAGGCTGGAAGGGACCTCTAGAGATCAGGCTGCCCAGGGAGGTTGTGGAGTGTCCTTCTCTGGAGGTCTTCAAAACTCGCCTAGATGCCACCCTGTGCCACATGCTCTGGGTGTCCCTGCTTGAGCAGGAAGGTTGGACTACATGATCTCTAGAGGTCCCTTCCAACCTTCAACATTCTATGATTCTCCAGAGAAGGAGACTCCACAACCTCCCTGGGCAGCCTGTTCCAGGGCTCTGTCAGCCTCACCGGAAAGAAGCTCCTCCTCACCTGGAGATGGAACTTCCTGTGTTTCAACTTATACCCATTTCCCCTTGTCCTATCGCTGGCCTCCAATGAGAAGAGCTTGGCCCTCTCATCCCTACATTCCCCCTTCATGTACTTATTATACATGTTAATCATATCCCCTCTCAGCCTTCTTCAAGCTAATCAGGCCCAACTCAGTCTCTCCTCATACGAGAGATGTTCCAGTCCCTTAATCACCTTTGTCGCTCTGTGCTGGACCCTCTCTAGAAGCTCCACATCCCTCTTTTACTGGTAAGCCCAGAAGTCCACACAAAATTCCAGGTGCGGCCTCACCAGAGCTGAGGAGAGGGGCAGGATCACCTCCCTTGACCTGCTGGCAACACTCCTCCTGAGGCAGGCCGGGATCCCATTGGCCTTCTTGGCCACGAGGGCACACTGCTGACTCATGGTTAACTTGGTGTCAACCAGGACTCCCAGGTCCCTCTCCWTGGAGCYRCTTTCCAGCAGGTTGTCCCCTAATCTGTACYGGTGCCTGGGGTTATGCCTCCCCAGATGCAGGACCCAGCACTTCTTCTTATTGAACCCCATGAGGTTCTTCTCTGCCCAGCTCTCCAGCCTGTCTCGGTCCCTCTGAATGGAAGCACAGCCCTCCGGAGTGTTGGCCACTCCACCCAGCTTGGTGTCGTCTGCAAACTTGCTCAGGGTGCACTCCGTGCCCTCGTCCAGRTCATTGATGAACAGGTTGAACAGCAGCAGGCCCAGTACTGACTCCTGGGGGACACAACTGGCCACAGGCCTCCAACTGGACTCGGCCCCATTTATTACCACCCTCTGAGCTCTGCCATCCAGCCAGTTCTCGATCCACCTCACTGTGCACTTGTCCAGACCACTCTCCTGGAGCTTCCATATGAGGATGATATGGAAGACGGTGTCAAAAGCCTTGCTGAAGTCAAGGTAGACAACATCCATGGCTAAGGCAATCATCTATTGCCTACCCTCAGTGACCAAGCTTCTGCACTGAATTTCCTCAGGAATATAATCTTCTATCCACTGGCATGCAGAAGGCCATCAAAACTTCTGAACTACTGCTGAACTGCTTCAAAACTGGTGATGTTCTCAAGGTAGATTTTGCTGTTCATCATCTCAGGTGCATGTGTTTCTAACCAATATTTCAGCATATACCTCCAGGGCTTGTTTCATTTCATTTTCTGCCAGATTTGGAAATGGCACTTAAACTCTTAATTCCCTTGGTGCCTGAAAACTTTGAGGCATTCTGAGATGAGAATTTCTTCATCTCTTATGTTGAAATGGACACCGGATACGAAATAGAAAGTAGTTTTGAGGCTGGCAGAGGAGACTGAATAAAACACTTATGTTGACAAGTTTGTTGTTCCTATATTGTGCAGTCCTTAAGAACTTAGGAATAYGACAGTTATCATGAACTGTCATTATTACAAATTTATGTATGAGGATATATTTGAAAATCTGTCACTGACTTAGAAATATATATTAAGTTCACCATTTTCGCTAGAAGTAGTCATCCAGCAAGAGATTAAGCATAGCTATTTGGTAATAGTTCAAAACACTCCACCACAGACAAAGTCATCAGGAACATTGATTTTGTATAAGTAAGTCCTGTTGCTAAAGCACAGTGTAAGTAGAAGTCACTGAAGGTGCATGTGAACTGAAGACAGTTTAGATAAAAGTGAGGAAGGGATAAAAAGGAAGTTGTTACTTTGAGCCTGTTGCTGATAAGACCATTTTATCAGCTGTCAAAGCTGTTCATTTGAGAAACTGAATGAAATGAAGTTACTCAGGAAGTTAATAGGAAGTTACATTGACAACAGGGTCATTTAATTTCTTCCTCCTAGCCTTAAGTTCAGAAAAAAATAGGAGACTGTGAAGTTGGGACACTTCGGAGTAAACAAGACCTYGAGAAAGATAGCTAGGCCAGTAACTGATGTAGTGCAAATTACACAGTTACATCAGAAGAGGCTTATGTCTTTTTTATCAAATTCTGTCTTTCCTGTAAAACAATTGTGTGTTGTAGGGTTCTGCATACTATGTTCAAATAGAAATTTGTATTCCCTTCCATTTTGTACATGAACTTAAAGGGATTTTAAAAGAATAAAAATTTTAAAAGAAGCTTTGTAATTAGAGGGCAATGAGTAAGCGAGTTGTCTCATGAGGGATTCTGCAAAAGAGTTTCCTCAAGAAGGGATAAATTAGTAGGATGAATAAATGTTTGAGAGGTATCAGAGAACAGTGGGAACAGGTCACAAACCTTCATATCTTTGCATGGAAAAAAATAGGTGTACATTGGCTTCAACATTGTGATTGACTCTACAGCAGTTTCTTAGAGTAAACTGAAAGAACTGCTAAATCTTGTGCAAGAGAAAAGGGCAGGGWTGAACCACCTCCCTGCAGGGGCAGGGAAGAATTAATTCTAATCCTAACTCCAAATCATACTGAACAAGACATTACCAGTCGTTTCTTGATCTAGTCATGAGTAATAGGCCCAGCCTTATTCTTAGAATTGCCTAAGAAAAMGTGGAGTTCATTGTAAACTTGTTTTCCATAAATCCTGCTCTCATCACCTCACTTTGTGTTTTATAAGAATCCCAGAAACCCAGAAATTCATGAGAAAGGATTTTATTCACCTGCAGGGCATTTATAAATTGAGTACTACCTGGATAATGTGGCAGTTCTTCATTATCTCTGTGGATTTTGGTTACCCTACAGAGTCACCAAACTGTCAAACACCGTTTCTAAGTATGTGCAAGACAGATTACAAACTTGTCATCACTTTAAAAGCTTCTCATTGTGGCGATAGTAAAAAATAAATAAAATTATCCTTGCACTTACATTCCAGTGCGTATTTATTCATCATAAACTGATTAAGGAATCTGTCAAAATGAGCTTCATTTAAGCTTTAGGCTGTGAATTTTAACAGTTAAAAACTAAAAGCCTGCAGTAAGTAGTAAATCTTACGGAGGTGAACAACATTAGCCCTAAAGGCCACCTAGAGGATGAGAAGAGATGAAGTGATAGCTAAGAAATTTTCACTGTCAAAAAGATACATCATCAAGAAATTAGGATGCTTTTTCCTCTGGAAAATGTAAATATTTCAGAAAAAGTCTGAAAATGAATATGAATATTTTTTCATATTTAACATTTTCTGTATATCTGCATTAGCAATGACACCTGCTTTTATAGATATGTTACTCCAAGGAAGACATGCTTAAGAGGTTATTTTGCATGAGCAGGATTTGAGGCTGGCTCTGAATAGCTGAATAATATTCATGTTCCTTCAACAGATCAGTAATTTAATTCGTTACATTCATTTAATGTAACTATTCAAATGGGAGTTAGGTATAATTATCTTTTAGTCCCTGACTTTGCACCTCTGGGGCCACAAATCAATGCTTGGTGAGGATGACAACAATTATTTTAATCAGAGGAATGTAATACATGCTAAGTTAGGTGGTTTCTTTTCTTAGAGAGCTAGAGTCTTCACAGAACTGTGCCGAGGTCTGGCACAGTCTGTGAGCTGGCAGGCTTTGCTCCAGAGAGACATGGTCTTAAACTATTATTAACATGGAAATACAGTCTTGTCCCACTGGAAAGCTCAAGTGCGGGGATATGAACAACTAGCCCAATTGTGCATGGAGACTTTTGCTTCCCCACAAAGAACAATCCTGGTTGTGCCTCTTGATCATAGCTGCTTGRAGCACAGCTTCCTCCTTCAGAAAGTAATGAGCATAAAAACGGTGTAAAGCTACAGAGAAAGGAGTAAATCACTGCTCTACTTTCACATCTGGTTTCTGTTACTGCACTATATTTCTTTCTCAATTTTTATTTGACGGTTGGGTGGGTTTTAATAGATACAAATATTTGCTTTCAAAAATATAACCAAGTATCTAAAACAATTACACCTTTGTAGAAAATCATCTGCAGTGTTTAACTTTTTTGATTTTTTTCCTTATTATCTATGACAAAATAAAATAAAATAAAATAAATATATCACAGAAACCTAAGAAGTTTCAGTGCAAAAACAATCAAAGGGAGAAGTAATATTTTATTTATTTCTACACACTACCAGAAGCCACAATAAACCTTCACATGGCTATGTGCCAATAAAATCACAAGATATTTTCATTAAAGGGAATATTTATGTGGAACACAAGTGTTTAATTTGAAGGTATTATGTATTCCTTCTGGTTGGGTTTACCAATGAGATCTGTTTACTTTAGATGATACCTTTTTAATCCTGGAAAAAATGTAACTTAAAAGACAAAATTGCAAAATGAGGAGGAAAAGTGAATTCTGAGACAAACATAGTAATTCAGATTACACTTTTTTTTTTTTTTTCATTCTTGACATTTTTTTAATGTCACTCTTTTTTGTTTGTTTGTTTTTCAGAAGAAGAAGATTATACCGAGCTTTCTTGTTATAAGGAAACAGGTTCAGATAATGGCTTAGCACGAGATCAAGGAAGTCACCGAGGTAGCTATTACAGTTGATATTTCAGAAGAAGAAGGCATTAGTCCCTTTTAAGATGAATACAGAATGATGATACAGATGTACCTGGAACAAGAAAGACTTCCTGTCTCTGGACTTTTGTTTTTTGACGCTTAAACTGGTTAAGAAAATTTGGGCAGACTCTGACAGTTTATGGTCCTGAAGGATTATGAGAAGACTTTCTTTTTTTGGTCGATTTTGAAGAGGACTGAATATAGGTGTGTCTTGAAGTGCAAACACATTTTTTTTTTTTTTTTTTTGTGGGTTTTAAATTTGCTGATATCCTATTTATGGAAATGATAAAGTATTTCCTTTACCCTATGCATTTTAATTCCTTTTTCATTCAGTAATTTGAGCTCAGTTTCTGGTGTCCAGAGCCCTTTCAGACATTAAAAAAAAAAAAGCCCGAGAGGTTTTCTTTCAGGTAATAAGAACACTATATACTGTAGTTTGTGTGCAACACCTCTTTGTCTCTGACAGCTGCTATTTTGAWAAATAAATTTTAAATGTCTCATATTTTGTGAGACAAACACTAARTGTAATCTCTGAATACCTTTAAGATCAGTGCCTGAGGGAAGTTAATAGAAGTGCTTAGTGTCTGGATCCCTGCTGGGTAACTGATGAAGACTRCACAGACTCTGAAAGATGGGAAAAACTCAGAAGGTATTTGGAGATGCTCCTTTTCAGGCCACTTGAAACCCTGAGACATATTTATGATTTGCATCCACATTTAAATGGAGGCAAGCAACAAAATCATAGTTTTTATTTCTGTTGTGTTTGTACAGAATAGATAGCTGTAAATGCTACCCATATGTGACTTTCAGCTGTCAGGTTCCCATATTYCCATATGCAATTTTTTCTTCTCTAGTTAATTTGTCTGCATTATAGATAGTGGCGAGCAGATATGGGCTACTGAGTTGTTAGCAATAATAGAGCAAAAAGGATTGACAATGTCTAGATAGACTATTTTAACTAGATTAATTCCTAAGTATGTTTTGAATATGTCGTCTTTTTTAAGGCAGGCTTCAGGAAAAAAAAAAAAAAAGCAGGAAACAATCTACCTAATCAGAGGATATGTGATTTTTTTTACTGTATCTTGTACACATTGAATAAAACACTACTGTGAAAAAACAAATGTGAAATACTGAACAAACTCTATTAAGCACCACAGGATCAACACCATAAGGTAATTACTCAGTAGACCAAAGATCTTTTTTTTGTTGGATTTGCTATGTTATCACAATGTGATGAAAATTGAGTGTATATGGATGCCTTGGTAAATTTTTCACTATATGTTGGAAATTGTGCATAGTCTGCTTCTCAGAGTCTTTCTGAGATATTTCAACTCAATTCTCTTAGCATGTTTGTTAAATTTATATTTTAAGCCAAAATAAAAAATGCACTTCTCATTTTTTTTAATCTGCTCTATCCTTCATCTTCTAGTAAACTGTAGGCAATTTAGAGGAAGGGTCAGGCTTAATTAAAACTATATAATGTGATTTGGGTAAGTTTTTCCCATCATGTTTCAATCATACTTTATTTTAAAAGATAGTAGATATTTGAAGAAAATCACCATAAATCATTGTTCAACAGATAATACCATCTGGTGACACCCAGTTTCACAGTTCCTGAATCTGACAAGTTTCTCCTCATGAACAAATGAAAATGAAAATGAGATTTATCTCAAAGACATTATAGTTCACTGTGTCTCTTTAGGACATTTTCTCCTATAAATATGTCCTGTGGATTCTGCTGTGTATAAGGGAGTCTGGAGCAACTTGTTCTCTTATAGGCCTTCATAATCATCAGATAAATACCCCTTCCCTACCCTTTGGTGATGTTGGGTGTGACCTATTTGCGAGTGTGCTTTATATGTACTATATACACTCAAACAAGGCTGTCATATCTCTTTCATACCAGCTATACTAGAGGATCCTTTGAAGCCAACTGTGATTCATGGCTTGGGTTTTTGCTTCCTCACGGATGCTAGTGGTGGGCATAGAAGAAAGGAGGGGGAGTTGGTCAACTGAGTCTCTTGGAACTTTAGTGAAAGTTAATCAAGAGAGTACCCAGATCAGGGCCAGGTGTGCTTCTTCTCAGCTTTGTAATACCGTATTTTACGTGTACCCTTTAGTGATCAAATATCCTTCAGCGATGGAGATATCAAATGGACAAAGAAAATTATCCCAGGTTTCCTGACTGGGTAATAGCAATTCATACTATTTGGCACACTGAAGTGTACATATCTGAGGAAAACAAGATAAAATAGTTAATTAGCCAAAAACTAAGAACTAAATTTGTAAGGAATAAACGATTAGAATAGAATAAATACAAGTGCTTTTGACCAGATATTTGAGAATCAATTTATATCAACTTCTTGAAATTATTTTCAAATAAGTATGTTAATATTATTTTAATGCTATCTTCATTTTTTTTCAAAGATGTAGGTAAGTGAGGGGTTGGACTAGATGATCTCTAGAGGTCCCTTCTGACCTCAACCACTCTGTGAGTCTGTCATTCTGCAATATTGTAAGGATTCTGATTACAGCTGAAGAACTTATGCTTACATACTGCCCTAGGGGATACACTAAATGTTGATATAGATGATAACATGAATCTGCTCCGTTAATGAGTCTATTGTGTAGACTTATTTCCCAAACATACTAAGACTAGGATAACCCTTCCTCTCCCCAGAATAAACCATATATTTCTACGGGAAGCTTATTGCTGATTTAGTGATAAGAAAAATAAATAGAAATATTCCTTTACTTTCAGAGTAGTTTTCCTAATTTACTCACACACTGGAACTGGCCATACCATTTATATAACTAAAACCTGAGCTTATTAAAGACATAKAAAAACTGTAACATAACAAAAAGCCCAAGCTGGAAAAAAAAGTACTAATAAAGATATACTTTTCTAGTTACACTAACAAATCCCTTCATTGTAGGTGCAGATTATTTTGACAAAAATAGTTTTGGTGTATTAATATTCATTAGTCACTCTAAAAAAGTAGCTATGCCAGAAAAACCATTTTTATGCAGGTGTTACTATTTCTGTACTAAAGCTTTTGCAATCTCACTAATGGTATGACTTAACAGCAGCAAGATATGTTGTATAAAGAGAATGAAAGCTCTTGTATAAGAAGAACTAGCAATTACTGCTGAGATTCCCTGCAGAATGCAAAAATGTCCATAGACTTTTGAACATTTGTTTAAAGATTTTTGGTATTTCTGCTGAGGATATGGATATTGTGCTTTTAGTTGCTGTATTTCCCCAAGTTTAACATAAATGATAGCTGACATCAAAGTATTGGCAAATGAAAATATGTCAATGAAAGCCCAGAGATAAAATACATAAAAAAGGAGCGAGAGAGGCACTAAGGGTGCATTAGTAGTCTAACAGAGTTCTGAAATTGGAAGGACTACTGGGATAAAGAAAGAGATCAGAATTAAATTTTTTTCTTATTAACCAAGAACCTTCATAACTCCTGCTCTTGCTGAGTTGTAATAGAAGAATACAATTTCTTGTATTCTTCTTTTGTCTTTTACAGATGATCTGCAGGACTTATTTGTGAAAATCTGATCTCTGGTAGTGCACTTCAGGGAGCTGAGATAAACATCATTTGTTGCTCTTTTCTAGTTAAGAGGATTGAACATCTGATGTTACACTTAACAGCATTTTTTTTTTTTCATTTTCATTATGTCAGCTACCTGTTTTTAGGAACTTTTAATGCTCAGAAAGAGCAAACTTTTGAAAAGTTACACTGAAACCTGACATGTAAAATAGTCGTAGTGRCACTGTGTAGAATCTTTTGCCAAATAATATATTTTCCTTTGGAAAAAAAAAGCAAATTACTTAAATAGATTTTTTCTCGTATTTTATTTCATAGATTGTTAAGCTGAAAAAATGTTGAAATGATGCATTAAAATAATTTTCTTGTTTCATTTCAGTAGTCCTGTATTCTCTCTTTTTTTTTTTCCCCTTCCTTTTCGGAGAAAGCCTTTGAATATTATTGAAATACTTCAGTGTTTTTAAATTAGCATATTGGAGGKTTTTTTTTTTTATTCTGTTGAAAAAATATCATTTTTTAAAATACTTTGGGGAATATTTGCAAAATATTTGTTTGGGGAAATTAGAAATTTAGTATTTAGTTTAGTATTACTCTTGGAATAGCTATTTTGTTTGTGAAAAATAAACCATTTGGACACTTGAGTTGCTCACACTCAATCTAGCACAAGTTAGTTTTATTCAATATATTTGTATGGAAGTAAAGACTATCAGAAAGTCTTAAGTAACTTTACACTCCCACTTCCCCTAGCATTACTGTAAAAGTTCTTTTTCCCATATTGAGCAATGTTGTCATATCATTAAGGCTGTGTACTCTCCATTTACACCTTTGTCAATCTGGCTCTAATAGATACTGAATGTAAGGTGAAATATTTGATAAATGGCGGTTTGGAAATTGCTTTGTATTAGAGGAGATAATTTTGGATCATTTGGATAGTGTTAGGGTTTCAGATAGCTGATGGAAAAGCTGTGAAATAGCTGAAAACAGTGAAAGAGAGACCCAAAGTTTTTTTTTTTTTTTTTTTTTTTTTTAAGTGAAGTGCTAACCCTGCAATCAGAAAGTGAAGCTGGATCATAAAAAGGAGAAGGCAAGGTTTATGTACACAGTAAAATTCTGCTCATTTCTAACAACCAATTTAAATGAAAGGACTCAGAAACTCTGTTCCTTCTTATTTACAGAGCAAATGTATGTGACATATTGCATCATATAATATGAGGCATCTGGCATCTCTATATTCTGTAGAAAAAAATGATACTTAACAAATGATCAGTGATTAAGATCACTGTACACAGGTTCAGCATCACTGCCTAACCACTGAATGCTGAAATTAAGAGTCACTTAAGCTAGGATATTCTTAATTAGAGGAACTGTTGCATAAGCGTATAATATGCTAGCTAATTTATATTTATTTTATGTAGCATAGATGTAGCTATGTATATGTAGCTATCTACATATACATAGATGTAGCTTCCTTTTTATCTGTTCAAGAAAAAAAAATAATATTAGAAAACTAAAGAGATAATATATATATAATATGTATAATAATATAAGATAATAATAGTAAATAAGAAAGAAAATGTGTTCAGAAGATAGGAAAGCACACAAGAGTATAGGTAAAATAATGTCTTCAGATTCATATATTCCTTATTTTTTCTTTTCATTCATGAAGTTCTTCTTTTATTTTCTTCATTACATTTRCTGATTACTACTTCAATGGTAAGATTCGTTTTCCACAACATATGCATATCTGCTCCAGAACTGTATTTTAGTATATTTTTCCTTTTAATTATAACTAGATAGCATTTCAAAATGAAACAAGGGAAAAACACCTTTCTTGCATATTGAGTTTCCAGTCTTTTCAGATTACAAAAATATCCTGAGTGCAACTTGCCCAGGTATTACCAAGGCGTCAGCCTTGGAATGCTGACAGGCTGCCCATTAGCATTATATCTATGCTGCTTTTGATGTGTGTCAAACGATTGGCAGGAAAACTTAGCAATGTGAAACTGTACCGCTGTCTTGCATGATGGAATGTTCCTTCTTGGTGCCACACTTCTGAGGAAAATTTTTAGCTACTTTTAAACAAAATGCACTCTGCAACTCTACAACGTATGCATGCATGTGTGGATCCAGTTTTGGATTACGAAGAAAATGTGTTGCTTCTTTCAGCTTATTATTAATGAAGACTATTATTATTAGTCTTCAGTAGTTTTCTCCAAGATAAGACTCAAAGTTAATGATGAAAAGCTAACAAAATGGTCATTTTTTTCAGAAAGTGAAATATTATATTTATTTTAATATTCATTTTGGAATCTTTATATGGATATTATATGTGGGATCTTACTGAACTCAACAAGAAGGAATTATTCTTTTGACCCAAGGGTTCTCTAACACAGATGCGAGTACTGACATTCAGCTTGGGAATATTTAAATGGGAATCATTTTAATAGTACGTAAAAATTTTCAAGAAGTTGGTCATCCATATTTGTTAGTTACTTCTGAATATACAGCTATGCTGTCTCATGGAAGCATTCAAATAAAGAAACATTTTTAACATGATTATGACTTTGATGCCTGCTTTATGCTTTTACTTCAAAAGGAGAAATAAAAGCAAAAAAAAAGTTGCTGCTGCCTTCCATTAGTCAAAACAGAACAGCAACAAGGAAGAATCTGGAATCTTATAAAAAATTCTATCCTGTGATTACCATTCATTTTCAACACTTGTTTTTCACAGTTTCATTTGTAAGATTCCCTCTTTTTTTTTCCAAATTTTCATTGCATTATGGACCGCCTAGTACTGCAAAATATAGGACATGAGCCTTAAGATATACATGTACATATTATTAGCAATCATTTGTATAGTTTATTTCATATGTATTCCAGGAACATATGTTACAAGAATTAACATATTCCTGTAATAAGGAGCTGCATTTATTAACACAACAAGGAATATATTTATTTTGTATAGAAAATGGCTCTATTTCTTCAGTTGGTTATTGCCAAGCACTGTAAGTTTTGGTGGGGTATATTCTGTTCTTGTAAATGCACATGAAGCAAATTCACTGTTTTCGACATCATTATTACATTGACAGGCATAGCTGTAGTCTTGATCTCACCTGACAACTAAAATGTTTCGTGTCGCCGTCAGCAAAATCAGAGCTCACACACAAATAAGAATAAATCCTATAAAATATCTCCTCTGAACATGCCTGGGCCATGAAATAAGCTTCTGAGCTATCAGCTCTTATCTTAGAGGTGCTTCCTTCAAGGTCAGGGTTTAGGCAAGTTAATGGTACTTGGAAATCATGCCTGTTATTGTCTATTTTGTGTGCTTTCGGCAAATACAATAAAAGACTCTCGGTTATCCAGTATTCTATGAAAGTGAAAAAATTGAAAAGAAAAAATAAAAAGAAAAACTATGAGAACGTGAATCTTGATATAAATTTGAAGTAAAAAATATAGCAGGCAACTTCCATCTTCAGGGAAACCAGCTGAAGAAATATTTGTTCAATTCCATTTAAATATGCCCTCTAGCAAGTGAGAACATCAGAAAAGGATTGCTAGAATATAAAGATTCAACAGAAGGAACTAGTGTGCTGGGACTATTATTTGTAAATATTCTTTATTAACTAAATATTCAAAATACAAAGAATGTATGTGAACATTTTGAAATTGAATAAGAATGGCTATGGATATGGAAGGACAGATGCTAGAATATGGTAAAAATGCTTTCAGTAAATTGGTCTGAGATGAATGGCATAAGTAAGGCGTTAAAGAAATGCACTCTACATCCAAGCAGATATCTTTGTAAAAATAATAACAACCATGTGGTAACAACCTGTGCTTTATACATATAACGTCTAATAAAGTGCTTGGATAATAAAGTAATTTGGTATTTTKCAGTGTCTAACTCAAGAGAATTTGTTATGAAAATCAAATTTTGCATAAGACATCTTGGTTTCTTACAGAGCGAACAGTTCAGAGAGGAATCTAAAATACAGAGCATCTTGAGCTAGGAGCCACTTGAAAATATATTTAGGGTAAACCCTAGCTAACCAACCCTCTGTAATTAATATAAATCTCCTTCAGAATGTAATGCAGCCCCTCATAGGACTGGTGTGAAAAAAATATATAAATCTAGTTAGAGCCAGTTATAGGAGCTACAGAAGAGAGAGTACAATTCTCCAGAAGTGTACACAAAAGTTCAGGGCCCAAGACTTCAGTTTTCTAGCTTTTTTTTCTCTTTTTTTTTCCGTATTTTTTCAAGCCAAAATAATTCATACTCATGTCTTTAGCCTCTGAGGAGGTTTTTTAACAAATAGAGGGAAAGTAACCCTAGGAAAAGTTTCATGCTCTGCCCCTCCATGGTGAAGCTCTTTAATAAGAAATAATAAATCAAGTATGGGTCTAACTGATGGAATCATTCATGGTAATGAAATCAGATTGTAATTTCCACACAATTGATGCAGATTTAAGGCATATCTGTGTTTTTACATTGAGCACTATATGCAAATTACCATCTGTTTTGATTTTTTTTTTCTGAGGAAAGTGGAATGAAGGGTAATTTCTAAGCATTCATATCCTTTACTCTCTCTAGCTTAAAGACAGTTTTAGAACTTCTTTATATTCATTCTAGAAATATCCATCTTCTATCTTGATATGGTGGTTAATTTTTACTTGTTGCTTTTTTGGGGTGATATTTTTCCATCTCTCTCTACAAATCTTTCCACACAAGAAGGAACTCTTAAAATATTCACATACTTCACTCGCAGAACGCATTCATTTATCAGTTCTAGGCTATTCCTAATCTTTGGCTTTGATTACTTGGAGAATACCTTTTCCTTATACTGGCCTCTTTGAGATCAGAGGTAGCATCTCCTACCATGTAACTGTGGAGATTCCTACAACTATTGTCAGCATCCATATGACACAGGGTGAACAAAACGGKATCACTTTTACTTTTGTTCTTAATGTGTGCAGCAGAACAATGGTTTATTTTTTTTATATTCAAGAGAGAAAGAATACAGAAAGACAGATGTCTGGTAATTTATTTTGCTAATATATTAAAGGACAATATCAGTGCTGTTTATCTGGAGGTTTGTACCCAAGAATCTTAAATAAAAAACAAAACAGTGGAGTTACAATAAAGCTTTGAAAGCTGAGGATTTTGCAATCATGTGATTATATTAGATATGTTATGGTATGATGGCCTTCAATGTATGATTTTTTCAGCAGTCATTTTAGTAACCTTGGGCTTTCTTCACAGTTACTAATCCATATAATAATRCCTTTATTATTAGGTTAAATACCTTTATATCTAATTTATTCAGATTATAATAACTGAAATACTTCAAGGAAATTCTTTGTTTCATTTTAAGTCCATTTTTTTTTTCTCTTGTGAATCCCAAGCCTTAACCACGAATAAATGTATTGAAAGGACGGACTGAAGTCTCTGGTAATCAGGGAGATGAACATGCCTCTGAACATGTTAATTTCTGAGTCAATTTGAAACAGAATACAAGTCATATCCAAAAATATCGAACAAGCAAAATTATTGTGTGAAGCACTGTGAAGGGCAAATAAAAGTTGTTCCCAAGCACTAATAAAAAAATCAGTTGTCTCCCATAGCTCTCCAACAGTCCTTCTCCTAATGAAGTGCTGACTGTGGGCATCTCCCCATCCTTCTCTCAGGCTGAATCTCTACCTTGCCTTCCTATAACATCTACCTAGTACGTTCCCTACATACTGCTGGCCMGGGGCTTAGTATTTAACTTCAGGTGCAGAGTATCACTCATACTGATTGACACTGAGAATGTATCAGTTGTTCCACCTCAGATCAAGACTATGTTTTTGAAGTAGGTCTCCCAGATATCCTGACTTCATTACTTTGGCTCACATCGAGGAGAAAACTTGGAGTGTGAGCACTGGATTCATTTTTGATGAAATAGAATTGGAGGATGTCCTTTAGTAATGTATCTAGTGTGCTTCAAGCACTAATGGACATCAAATCCACTTCATCAGGCTACGGATGATTCAAAATATATCAAATGTGGATGCTGGGACCTTAAAAAAACTAGTTCCATGGATCTGCTGCTACAAATCTATGTCATGCTACTTGGGAAAGCAGATATAGACTGTGAAAAGGGAAAGCACCCGGCCCAGTCATTGTTCAGAGTTATGTTCAGCATTTCCTAAATTCCCTCTTCCAGCATGGCTTGCCTGCTAGTGCCAGAATGTCCTACCTAGTGGTATGCCAATGAGAAACGATATTTCCAAGCCTGGACTGATACTTTTTAGTCTCTTTGCATCTTACTTGGTTAATGGAAAAATAAGACTATGTTTTGGTAAAATAGATATATCAATTTTGCTTATAATGTTATTGACCCTCTAACAAAGAGAATGGATAAGATTTTGCTCATTATTTTTATTATTTCTATCCAGGACAGAAAGCAGGTGATTGTAGCCTGCAGATTGCTTTATTTGCTCTCTCTTTTCCTTCATTGACTATCTCTGAACCAAAGCAGACTTAGTAAAATGAACAGTTCAGATGGTGTTCCCTTTGTCAGTCAGCAGGTAAGGAATAGTAATTTCTTGATCAAAAGAAAAATTGAAAAAAATGAAAAATGAAAAATGAAAAATGAAAAATGAAAAAGAAAAAAGAAAAAAATGAGGCAGCAGTGTGCCCTGGTGGCCAAGAAGGCCAACGGGATCCTGGGGTGCATTAAGAAGAGCATGTCCAGCAGGTCGAGGGAAGTGATCATCCCCCTCTACTCAGCCCTGGTGAGGCCACATCTGGAGTACGTGTCCAGTTCTGGGCTCCCCAGTACAAGAGGGATGTGGAGCTGCTGGAGAGAGTCCAGCGCAGGGCTACCAGGATGATCAGRGGCCTGGAACATCTGCCCTATGAGCAAAGGCTGAGAGAGCTGGGCCTGTTCAGCCTGGAGAAGAGGAGGCTGAGGGGGGACCTGATCAGCGTGTATAAATACCTCAAGGGAGGCAGTGAGGAGGAGGGGGGCAGCCTCTTTTCAGTGGTGGGCAGGGATAGGACTAGAGGAAATGGCTTCAAACTGAAGCATCGGAAGTTCCACAGGAACTTAAGGAAGCATTTCTTCACTGTGAGGGTGACAAAGCACTGGAACAGGCTGCCCAGAGAGGTTGTGGAGTCTCCTTCTTTGGAGATCTTTAAAACCCGCTTGGATGCAGCCCTGTGCCACGTGCTCTAGGTGACCCTGCATGAGCAGGGGGGTCGGACTCGATGACCTCTGAGGTCCCTTCCAACCTTCGGCATTCTATGATTCTATTCTATGAAAAGAGAAAAAGGAAAGAACAACCTGAAGTAATCTTCCTTGAGCTAGATTATTTGCCACAGTGGAACAGTGCAGAAAAAGAGGATACAAGCTACTGGACTGTCATATACAAACTCTCTCTCATTTATTTATTTATTTATTTATTTTTCTGAGAATATTCTCTATATGATTGCTTTGCTCTGCAATTTAGACTGACTGTCACGGAAAGTATGAGGCAAAATTCTCTGATGGAGCACTTCTATATCAGTAGGATTGCATAGATGGATACTTTTAAAAATTGGTTCCACATATAAATTCAATGTCGTTTTGATTTTAGAAAACTAGCAAAGTCATTTTTCRTTAGATTTTTTCCAATGTTGGCAATTTTTTTCTATAATATTCTGTTGCATTTGTAATATTACAGGAATCTGTAGAGGGTAACATTAAATATATTAACGTTATAGTGCCATGAAGTATTTCCATCTATTACTATTTCTTTGAAGCTGCCAGTTATTTACATAATTATTTTGCCAGTCCAGCCACAGGTTTTCCTTACCAAGTGTAATACAATGAATATCCATGATTCATATTTCTCTCTGCAAAGGAAAGTGAAGGAGAGAGAAAAATTACATCCATTTGTAGGCTGAACTGGAGTTGATTTTGAGGTTTGCAGGAATCTTATTTTAAAGCCAATAAGGTGTAGTTTCAGCTTGGCAGATTCTAGAAATGCTCTATTACTTTGTATGTTCATTTTGAAAGGTTAGAATAACACTTAAAGCAATTCACAAAATTATATGAACTTAGAGCTCAGGAAAATRAAGAAGTAATACTATTCAATGAAGCCAAGCATACTGCAGGCAGGTGTTTTTAGGTCAGGGCTTCAGAGCTTCCATGCTTTTCCTCTTCTTATGCTGCCTTTAAGCTGTGCTTATCTCAAACTGAGGTCCAGCTGAGGGATGTGGAAGTGTCATCTAGATTCTTACGTGTCCATGTTCTGCACAAATCGTTTCTGCTATGGCAATAAGGGGTAAGTGGTATACTTGAACCCTCAAAGATAAAAAGATACTGAAATGTTCTGGGAAAAAAAATTCCTCCCTAATACCTCTAACAGACTGACTTTGGAAAATAATTTGTTTATAAAATACCATTCATCATAAAACAACTTTTAAATATAATAAATTGCTAAGTGGTTTATRTCTGAAATGTTGTTCTTTATCAAGAAGGAAAAGGCAGGCACTGCAAGTCTTACACATGACCACTACCTAGCAGTCAACAGAAACACTAGGGAAAAAAAAGTAATTAAATGAACAAACAAACTTTTCTAATCAAAACTGCAGCAAATATGTAGGCAGAATATAATTGCATTTTTATGATACCACAGTTGCAGAATGTGCAGTTATATTTTTAATCACTCCAGGTGAGTAGCCTTAAGCCATGCATGGTCACTAGATCATTTTTATGGTATTTTAAATATGTAATGTGCTATTATTATTAGGTCTGTGTTACTTCAGAATGCCACCTGCTGCCTCACTACCATTTCTGATATTCTTCTCCATTGGTATAAGTTTTTATATTCAGTGAAGACTTGCACAGTTTGAAAGTACAAATAAGTGCCCGAAGTGCAATAGCTGCAAGGGTATTTGCTGCAAAAAATAACTGCTTGGAAGATTTTTTCTCCAGTTTGTTTCAGTTTCCTACATCAATCAAGTTATTAGAACATATATATTTCTGAAAATACACTTAGAACTAAGAAAGAAAAGCTGTAGTTTTAAATATGGATTTGAGAGAGAAGCCCTGGCAATATTTTTATAGTGTAAGAACTATGTACCTTGTCTTTTGTTGTGTAGCTGATGGATTAGAAATGATTATCTTAAAACACCTAACCTAGGTTGGGAGAAAAACCATTGTGGTCCGCTAGTAACGGTGGAAAACACAGTTATGCTTGGCCAAAGTTATTATTTTGGACTTCTCTGTGGATCCCTTTCACAGATCTTAAGTATATCTGAAATCTGATTTCATTTCCTTCTGTTTAAATTTGCCTCACCTCTACAGATAATTTTAAGAGATAGAYTATATTTACATACTATGCCTCTTCTCAGACAGAGCCATTCTATATCATATAGTATAACTAAATATTCATTCTATAAGTAGTGTTAACTAAAAATATATACTTAGGCTTTTATAAGGAAAAAAAGGTTATTTCTACAAGGCATAAATTTTATTTTGAATTTTTTGTTCCTACTTTATTTCACAATCTATGTTTACATTTTTGTATTATTTAAGGTAACATAACTATTAACAATTCATATTCATAATATACTTATAAGTTTTTTTTACGTTGTGTCATATACATGTTATGTGTAACACCATGTTATATGTTCAATATTCAGCTATGGAAATAATACCAAAAAAATATTATTAACTATTTTGAAAGATAAAAGTGTTTGAAAGATAAAAGTGTTTCAGGATTTTTCCCACACTTTGCCTTCTAGAACTTGCATTTGTCCTCCAAAACAAGAAAAAGGCAGAAACTAAACATTTGTTTGTTTGTTTCTCCTTCACATCCCAGACTCCCAGTTCTCCTCCAGTTTTACTCCAGAAACAGCAAGTAATCTCTTGTCAGGCTATGTTAGATAGTAGCTCTTCCTCACTAACTCAACAATTTTCTTGAAGGTGTGGAGTGAGTGAGTAAACTCTAACTGTGCAATTCTTTCCACCAATCCCTATTGCCCATTTCAGCACCCTCTATCTGAGAATGAAGCTTATTGATTCTTTGGAATTGTAAGAGGTCATTCACAGAACAGTGAACTTTTACTTTGCCCTGTGTCCTCAGCTCTACTTATTGCTGGTTTTGTAACATATCATTTAGAATAGGCGCATATGTCATCAAGAAAACTATGAAACTATGTGGCTAAATAGATTTCACATCCATTCAACTCTTTGCGTAGGTTTTTGATGTTTAAATTATTCATTTTCTGACTTCAGCAGCAAACTCAGAGACCATTTTGTTAGAAGCTGGAAGCTTTATTCTTCATTATGATTTTAGGTTATTACTTTGCAGATTTGGTATTGTGAGTCTTTGATGTTACACAAGAAACTTGAAATAAGATTAATGGAAATTCTTAAATAGAAAGCAAAATATCAAATCCATGAGGCTAATACACGGCTACAATAAAAAGAAGAGGAAATTAATTTTTGTTGAGATCATTTCTGTTTTCTTGAGAGAAAACAGAACATTTCTGTTTTATCTCAGAATAGGTTATGACAATTGCAGTGAAGAGTAAAAGTCTTTTTTTTTTTTAATTTAAAAACATCACAATTAGGCAAATACCACCAGGATTTTAAATACTAGAATCATCCCTGCATCTGAAATAGACATTGGGCTAAAGGATAATTTTAATACTCTTTTACTACTACAATCTAACCTCTTTTCCTCGCAAAGTCATACACAAGACAAGTATATTTATTCAAACTCTTCAAGTAGATGCATATCTTYACTTCCTTTCGTACAGGTGCAAAGTAAGCTATCAACATCTTGAGGAGGAGTTACTATTCTTAAGAGTTTCACTCAAGAGTTTTCTTTGCTGAGTTACTGTTATTATTCTTTCCTTTTGTTCTTGCCTTCTTTCCAAAAAAAGCTAAGAGCATAGAAGGCTTGTATTTTCTACAAATGTTCTTTTTTTTATTGAAATCTTGCTGGTTGTTTGCCTGTAGTTTATTCTTTTTGTCTCATTTTATCTTTCTCCATCTATACCTTCCCTCTTCAGTCAAATTATTTTTTTTTTGTATCTTATTAGCTTTAGCTCTTTAGCTAGTATCAGTTCTTGTTATGCAGATTTAGCAGATTTAGGTTGTTGTATTTTTTTTTCCTTAATTTCATATTTGTCACTTTTTTTTYCCTAGGTGAAAAGGGGTCTAAAAAATCCAATGAATCCAAATTTTTACAGCAAGTGACTGAGGGCAAACTTCATGAAAGGCATGTTGTTGATCAATTTATTTGAATCGGCCCTTTAGCAAGGACTATTCCAGCTTCCTTCTGCTTCTTTTCATCCAGGAACTCTATTCATTATGACTGAAGGATATTCAAATACTCATTCTGTTCATACTCATTCATTCACAAGAGAGATGCTTAACTGGTGATTAAAAGGGAACAGGGATTTCAGTCTTTCCCCAGAGTGAATATTATAATGTACATTATATTTACAGTCCTGTATAATAGCTTTTTTTTAATGGAGAGTGAAAAAAATATGTTTAACCTCTAAACACTCTGTCTAGAACATTTTTATTTCTCTGCTATTGAACAAATATATCTTTTACTCCTTCATCTTACATTTGCAAAATAATTAAGACACACCTAAGAAGAACAAAGCAAGATGAAAGTCAAAGATGGCATTAAAAAAATCATGATAGATCTAAATTGACATTTGAGAAAAGATTAGCTTGTTTCCCTGTTATCTTTTATTTTTGCAAAATTCTATACCTTTACCTTGATTCTTTAGGATACACAATGGGTAGAGTATGAAGAGATGAAATATGTCAACCAGCTGACCCACCTGTGATCCATTTTTTTTCCAAAACTTAAGAGTTTTTGGAAAAGCTAAGTCAAAGAAAACTACACTRTAAACCATCTAGTGAAGCAGTAACATTAAAAATGCGTTGCTGAAGATGAATAATCATCTTATATTTCTATGATATTGATAATGTATTCTTAATATTGCCATCTTCTAAACAAAATGAAGCATCGCAAATAGTTTGTAAAATATGGAATTATATACTGCACTTCATTCACTGAGGCTACATTTCTCAACTGCTTTCATTAGCACATACTGCTTCAATAAGAATCCTTTTGCTTTCAAAGCACCAACTATAGCTCTACCTACATTTAGGTTCCAATCTAATGCCTAGTACTGTGGTATACACTTTTCTCATCATACAAAGGAAGCTATGTACCAGAATAACATATCTCCCACTTTTTCCTTTATTTATATTCTCTGTGAAAGTATTGCCACTGTAGAAGACTTTTTTTTTTCACTTTTTGATTATCTGTGATAATATCACTTTTTACAGTATCAGTGCACAGGGTCCCAAATGACATTAGAAGACATGTTAATCTGTATCATATAGCTGTTTTTCCTTCTTTGTGCTCTTTATTGTAATTATCATATAGCGGGGAAAATAAATATAAGATACATAGTACATACAAAAAGCAAAATGATTGTTTTAAATAGGAAGCAATTCTGTGTAAGTCACATAGACAAATCTTGTTATTTTCCTAATGTGCAAGTAATATTCGATGTTAAAAATTTTGAGATGCATCATGCATCTCCTTCTACTACCTTTATAATGACCTCATTTAAGGACTTTAAGTTTTCATTACAACCTGTCAAAAATAGAAGAAAGTGTACAATCTACCATTTCTAACTATCTTGAAACAATATATTTTCCAATTAAAGCATTAATAAAAGTATTGGAAAATAATTTGATTATTGTTTTAAATCTATTATAGTAGAAATCTCTAGAGTAAACTGAACAATGCAATTCTCTCCTCTCCTCTCCTCTCCTCTCCTCTCCTCTCCTCTCCTCTCCTCTCCTCTCCTCTCCTCTCCTCTCCTCTCCTCTCCTCTCTCTTCTTTTTTATCTCTCAATTTATTAATTTAGAATGTATCTTTCTGGTTATCTGACTATATCAYTAGACGAATATTTTGTTCCCTTTGAAATATATAAATAAATCAAYTAATTTCACTAACCTAGGCATATGCTTAAATATTTTTATATTGTATTCTTACATAAATACCAGTAGCAGTTCCACCTGTTTAATTGTAACAAAACATGGAGTAGCAGTCATTTTCAAAACCTTCTATTCTATCATTTCACTCTAGTTACTGCTTCTATTTACAAATTATGTCATTTTGATTACATTTCTTTTATTTCCTCAAATGTTTTCACGCCAGGTTCCTCCTTTAACCTGCGGAAAGCAGCAATAAATAAAATACTCAATAACTCCAGCACCTTTCAGCTTCCTAGTTCTACCTTAAAGAGCACATCTGAGGTAATTTGATAGCAGTTACGCAGGTCATGTGCATTATTTGGCTATTCTTCTTTCCTCTTTTCCTAAATATATTATATTTACTGAATAAATCAGTGCTGCAGTGCCTGTAAGTGTTAACAGATTCAGGTCAAAGTAGAAAAACATTTTCAGGAGAAAAAGAGAAAATTACTTTACAAAAATGTGCAAGAATGACTCCTAACATTCCTTTAAAAAAATTAACCTAAATTAAAATAAAAGGTAAATAGTGAAAAAATTGGAAATAAATATGTCTCATTATGTTTAATTAAATATTTCAAGTGGAACCAGGTGCTGAATTTCTCTGGTCAAATTGTTGCCAATTTAAGGAAAAGGTTTTGATCATTGAGCCAGATACAAACATTATTTGTAGAGTTCATGTCCAGAGCTGATTGATTAGGTAGTGATCACACAGCCTGTAGTTAAACATTGCTTTGTTCGCAATCTTATCTGTCTCTCCCAGCTTCTTCTGTTCACTTGTTTATCTTACCCAGCAGCTGTGTTTTGTATTCACATATTCTTTGGAGGGAAGTTTTACTTTCTTTATATTTTTACTGTCTGCAGGATAATGAGCGTACAGTCTAACAGGAGACTAATATATACTACATATAAGTAATAGTTCTTCTCTGTCACAGATCTCATTATTATATCATGTTATGCATTATTCTGCTCTATGAGACTGAAAGAGGCTCAAGAGTATATTAACAATGTACACAACATTTTTCTAAGAGTTTTAAAATTGTGATTTTTTTTTTTTTTTTTTTTTTTGGCAGGGGGAGGGTGAAAATGAGGAATAAAAAATAAAAAAAAAGAAAACCTTTGATTGTGTGGTCAGTCTCCCAGAAATACCAGCATAATTATAACAGAAACAGAGCTCAGTGTACTTTGAGGAAGATTTCTTTCTCCAGAGAAAAAAWTTTTTTTTCACAGCACTTGAACTGAGAGAATGTAGTTAAAAAGAAGTGCTGTTGATGATGATGGAACCTTGGTGGTTCCTTTGGATGACCAAAGTACCATGTAGAGTCAGGACATTTGGACTAATGTGGACTGAATTAGGCCAGTCTACATGGAATTTTCTCTGAGGAAAAGGGGAATGAGCCACTCTGCAACATTTAGTGGGTGACTAATGATTGTGGCCTAGGCAAACACCTTGAGCTTGGCTAAAGATACTAAGCACTAGAACTAATTAGGAGCCTAAGTAACCTGCAAATAACCACAAAAACATTCTTCTTTCTCCTTCCAGCCTCTTTTATTTGATTAATGTTAAACTGTAGAGGTGTAAAGGCATCCTAATGAAGTTATTTTGTACGTGTTCTGTGATCCTCCATTTTATTCATATATGTATGTAAGAGAAAGAACTTGCAGGTATTTCCAAATTGGTAAACCTTCAGTCAAATCTCACAGGCATCCACATCAATCATCCATAAAATAAATCTACAGAGAACTGAACTTCATTAGTTCTGATGTTCAAAAAGCTACTTATTTTTCTCATGAATTTCTAATTTCGTATTCTCTCTAGAACATTATTCTCTTAAGGTAGAATGGAGCAGACTGCAGCTTAGATGGAATTCTGAATCTAAAACAGACTTTTCCAATACTTGCTTTTATCCTTTCTTTTCAAAAAATGTGAAGAATTATTGATGTTTAAGGTGTTTATTGAAATGACATCATTGGTAAAAAATATTGTTTCTGGTATTCTAGATATCCATTTCAATAATGGAAAATCTCTGTCATACGAATTGATATTTTACTTTTTAAGTCACTAGAAGTATCGAAAATATTTTTTTTTTTTTTTGCTGTAGTGACAGATTATAGAGAAAGGCAGTTGCTTTAGCCGTATTCTCATTATCTAGCATASAGTTAACTGGAAACAATATATGCTTTATCATCTTGACTATCTGCTTCACATCATGTGATTGTTACCTAAAAGTCAAATTTGCAAACTTTCACTATTTACCTTATTTACACATATACTTACCTATGGAGATGATTTTTAGCAAGTTTAGTAATAATTTATAAATAATATCATAGGGTGAAGGGAGACAGTTGCTGATTACAAGGAAAACTCCCAATAATCATCTGATTAAACCTTCAAGCCTGATGAAACATCTTTGTTTCAGAGAAGAAAAATATTAGCAGTATTAGCAACAATAGTAACAATATGAAAAATTACCCTCAAAATCCTGTATTTTGTTAGTATCTTCAATTTTCAATTTTCTGTATTTTGTTAGTAATTCATTTCCACCTTCCTGAGTTCTGACAGAAGTTATAACTGTGTTTCTTCAGAGTCATGATTTATCACATTATGTCTGCTATTTATAAGAACTTAAGGTTCTAATAAGAAGGTTCTAAGGTGCTAATAAAGAGGCATAGCCTATCTTAAGCTAAAAAATAAACCAGACACATTCTTTGGGCTGTCCCGTATCTTTAGTTTAAATGCTAGATCTCACATATGAATTATTCTGGGAAGATTCGCAAGAATTGTATAATTTCTGTTCCAGAAAAAAAATTATATATTCCCTCTAATATTTGTTATTTACATTTTTTTTTGTAAAATTGGTTAAAGTTTTAATAATAATATACTTTGGGAAGAAAATAGAAAATCTCTTACTTACATTCTTTCAAATGTCTGTGAGTGTTTAAAATATGCTGGCCTATGCATTCCCCATTTTTGAAGCATTTCAGAAATACAGCAATCTCTTAAAGACAAAGACTTATCACTTGAAGAAATAACATTTCAAAGTATTGTGCTGTCAGAACCAAGACAAATGGTAAATAATTTTCTTAAAAATAAAATGTATAAGCCAAGAGAGGCCTTCATTCAGTAGAACTCATTTAATCATGAAATAAAAAAAAAAAATTGTCATATTTTTTAGGCCATAATATGACATCTTCTATGGGGCTTCTAGTGAAATCTGTAAGTAAAATTTTTTTTTCTGGAAAAGTCTGCTAAATTTGTGATTTCTTGTTTTCTTTATAGCAGATTCAGCCTCTAAGTAGTTTCTAAATTAGTTTATATTCAAATAATTGAAGTACATTTGATTYGGATTGAGGTATTTCATAGAAATTGTTCTGTGAGTAATCTTTTCTAATGAATTTGCATTATGATCTTCAACTGTTCCTCCTAAACCCACTGTTAACATTGCGGGCTACAGGAAAACATCTCCCTATTTAAATGCTTGATTTATTTTCTAATAAATAAAAGTCTCATTGTAGTTAGATGTTTTCTTTTACATCTTGCTTGACRGTTTTGGTTTGGTTTGGTTTGGTTTGGTTAGTAAAAAGTTTTTGAGTTAGAGCTTACTGAGGCTAGCAAAATAGAATGTCTTTTGGGCTAGCCATATTTTGAACCAAAAAAGCAAGACTGGGAACTACCAATCAAAAAACATGGACTAAAATAGTTGTGGATATTGTAACTAATTTATCCAATAAACTGCTTTCTCCAATACAGCAAATTTAAATGTRATATTCCATGAAGCAACATGTATTTGTTTACATGTGGGCAATTGTTATCTCCAATATATACTATATATTTTCTCAGCTTCTTTGTTTTATGTTTAACATGTTTTTGAAAAGGATTACATGACATTGATACCTGTCATTCAAAGGTCTTGAGTGATATCCTATGAGATCCTTACCAGTCAGACATTGTCATGATTTTGGAAAATTCCTCTTTTCCCTGAAGATAAATACATTTGCAGTATTAGAAAATCTMTTATATCTGAATCTCATTTGGGATCTATTTGAAATAAGAAATGATGGTTATTACACAGATATGAGMTTAAATTTGTTATATACTAAGATTCATAAACATAATTTAATATAATGTACAAAATTGGAGCAAACATTATTTCCTGAACCAAAATTCTGCAAAAGAAATACTGTTAAAAGTGCTCTTTCTTTTTTTCAAGATATTTCTGTGATTGCTGAGAAAATATAATATGAATGAAACAAGTAACTGGGCATAGAAAAAAAATGAATATGGAAYCATTTGCATATTTTGCCAGTCATGAATTCACTTTGCATCACAGAAAAGTGAGTTTTCCCTTTGACTGTTGACTGTTTGAGTGCAACAATCAAACAAACAAACACAGGAAAGAAAGCCTTCCTTACTTAGCTTTTCTATGTGATTTGTAGAAGATGTGAAACTTTTTCTAGAAAAATTCTTTTTTCTTACAAAGGGACAAATGCTTTAGTATTGTGGCTTGCTAAATGAACAATATTTCTCCATTAGCCAAGGTACTCAGGAGTTCCACCCTTCCTGGCCCTACTCACTCACTGCTCTCTCCTTGTGTTCTCACCCAAGGTCACCTGACTCCTTTTTCCCCCTCACTCCAAGCTCATCTCAGKCTCCCTGCCCCACTCATGGCTCTGCACAGTCTCCCACCTGCCTATGTTCCTTTGCCCTGCTCATCAGCCAAAGAAGTGGGAGCAATTTCCTCCCTCCTTTGTAAAGATACAAACTTTCATGTGATCAGACAGCATGTGTTAGCTGCTTTACCACATGGTACAAGTAAAGAGTGGCTAGCAGACAGCCACTGCTATTCTCCAAACTTTTAAAATGAAAGTTGTCTTTACTTACACACATGATTCACAAGGGTTTCCCAATTTTTCATCCTTCAGTTGACTATCTACCGGTTACCTGTTTTTAGAAAGTGAACTAATCAACTGATGTGACTGTTCATACTGGTAATTAAGTAAGTATGAGCATGCAGACTGCGTTTTGCAGAACATTTTTTTTTCCTGCCAGTGGAAATAACAATACAAGTTTCGGAAAAGTCTAAGCTTTACAATTTGCTTGACTACAGAGGATATTTTGGAGTCAGACTTAGCATAAGAATATGAACTTTGAGCAATATCTGTCCTATTATAAATAGGACCTTTGAGATTAGGAAAATGATGTTTGTTGCTATAACATAATGAACAGAAATTCTGACTTTTCTATTTATCTCTGAAGGCCTTTTGAAAGCATTTAAAATCTCAAGTCATAGCTGGTATTTGTCTTTTAGGTTAGCATGATTTAATTCTCTCCCCATTATGGTCTCTCTAATTCTCTAAGCAAATATAATTCACTTTGCAAAAGCATTAATTAAAACACAACAACAAAACAAAATAAAACAGATAGAATAAAATCCTTTCCATATCAATGGCAGTTACCAGAGACTGATGAGTTATGTTCAGTATCTTGGTCATTTAGACAAATAAAAATATTTTATTTCTCAAATAAAATATATTTGAGAATGATTTTTCTTCAAACACTGTATTATCTAAGATGACTATTCACGCATATTATGGYGTTCAAAGTAAGAGATGCCTAAGTGTTTTCTAGGACTATGACAACAGTTCTGAATGCACCTGTGGATTCTGAAAGTGAGTATTTAAATATGTTTGGGCAGGATGAGACCAAGTCTCACATATAGCATCTCACACAGATTAACATTCGCTGCCACGGCTTGAACTTTTAATGCTTTTGAACATTTTATCTGGTGATATGTGCTTCTTCATAGTAAGAACAGATGTTTTCCAACTGCAAAAGCCTGTCTTGTAGCATTAAAATTAAAGCTGTAAATGTTCATACAAGAATGGAGAATAAACTTTTTGCTTCTTGGTTTGCCCTCCTTATTAAGCCGTTTGACTGAATTCCTTCAGGAAAGCCACATGTCAGTGCAGAAGTTGGTTAAGCTTTGTGTGTACCAGTTCCACATTCAGGAAGTTCACATGCAGGAAAAGAGTGCTGCTTTTGCTGTGACTAGGAAGCTCAGGATGAACTGCTTAATGTCAATACTCTTAATATTAATGAAGATAAAATGTCCACCTAGTGTTTTCCTTTGCATATAGCATATAGAAGAATCAATGAGTACCATCTGATTTTTTGGATTTCAGGAGGTTGGACTAGATCATCTCTGGAGGTCTCTTCTAAGCTTAACCATAGCATGATTCTGTAATTCAGTGTTTTTAATGGCTAAAATTTTGCGCAGGAGTTCCAGATAGTATTTGTTACTCCTTGCCCTACATTTGTTGCTCTGTCTTTGATTTCACCCAGATTTGGAATATCAGCTTCACTTAAAGTATTGAACAAATGGTTAAAGTTCTTGGTAACCTCTTCTATACCTCTAAGAAAACTACATCCTTCTCATAGATGTTTCTTACCTCCAAATGTGACAAGTTTTCTGATTTCATTTTACATTATATTAATCTGTAGTCTATGCCTATGCTATAGACTATATATTTTCCTAATCCTTACCTTTACGTCCTTTTTTTCTTAGGAAAGTCGAAATGTAGAGAAGAAGGTAATATGAAAGTTGGAGACAACAACAGAAAATGAACAAAACCTAAAATGTGACTTGATAAAATCATTTTAGGTTGATTTGCATTGACATGCACATTTTACAGATGAATTCTTGATAATTTGATGTAATCAAGAGTGGTCTAACAAAGTGTGATAAGCCAAAATTAAGCAATCGTGCTGCTGTTGTTCTTCATCTTACACTAATTTAAATTCTCTTATATTAAACATAACTGAGTATATCTCATATTTCCTAGATATTCTTCAAGCCTGCTTATTAGTGTATTTAGATCTAAAAAAAAAAAAAAAAATCACCCTTCCAATTATTTATCTAAGCTCACACTCCCTATCTTATGGAAGTATGGTATAATTTAGGTCAGAAGGGACCTGTAAAGGTGATTTAGTCCATCACCTCCCACGCTTATAACTACTAACCGATAATAGAAAGAAAAAATATTTTACTTACTCTGCAAATTATGACCCTTGATTCTTGTTGCTTCAGTAAGACTCTCTAAGAGGGATCTAGATCAATCTTCTCTATAGCTTTTTCCCACATAGGACAAATGGAGATAACAGAATCTCTTCTTCAAAACTAATAAACTCATCTCCCTCAAACTCTCTTCATATATTGTATGCTCCATCTTTTCTGTGTTTTGTCAGAATCATTTTCTTTCATTCACCAGTGTTTGATATCTCTTTCTTACTGTATGGTCCAAAACTAGACATCGGGACCACCTCACAAGTGTTGATTAAAGGGAAATACTCCCTTACACTTACTTGCTGACTATACTACTGTTAATTCAGTAGAATTCAGTACAGTTGCAAGGTCACACTGCTGATTCATGCTTCACTTGTTCTGCAAGAAGCCAGGTCCTTTTCTGCAGAGCTGTTTCCTAAACAGCTAGTTCCTAACATGCACTGTTGTGTGGGTTTTTTCTTTCCAAGTTCCACAAAGAGAGTTTCATAATTCCCTTTTTTTGTTAGACTTCATGAAGTTCCTGTCAGACTATTTTACCAGATTGCTGTAGTTCTTTGAAAGATAGCAAATATCAACCTCAAATATCACCGTACCAGACTGGCATCACCTGCAAACTTGATAGGAATATATTACATTCCATCAGCCAGTTCAGTGACGACTCAGATTCATAATACTGACTGTAGTGTCAACCCCTGAAAAATGGCAGCAGTTTTTCATACACTTAGCAGTACATCCTTACAGTTTATGTCTCTCTAATCTGGCTACAAGAATTCTAATGGAGAACATATTAAAATCTTGATAACATCAAGACAAGTGAAATTTATTGTTCTCTCCTCGTCTGTTAAACCAGGCTTTTTGATCATCGGGCTGGTTAGATATGATTTGCCCTTGCTCACTGTTCCCATTTACCCTCTTGTTCTTCTTGTTCTGGGGACCCTCTCTGCTCATGACAATCATAATAGCTAACTGCCATGACACAATCAAATGACATCCCATCTTAGTACCATGGATACAAATATGCCCGGTAGAACATCAAATCTGTCCTCTTCTACTCTGTTCCATAGGATACCTGATAGCAGAGCTTATTCAGAAAGGTTAAGGCAAGAAAATAATTGAGTACCTAAACTGTTTTTGTACTCTTTCTCAGTAGATCACCTGTTCCRTGCAGTAGCAGATCAGCAGTTTTCCTGGTCTTTCTTTTGCTGCTGAGTACATAGAAGCCCATTTTGTTGCTTTTCACATCTTTCACTAGTTTAAATTCCAGATGATCACTAGCTTTCCTAAATCCACCTCTGAATGCCTGGGAGACAACTCTAAAGRCAACTCTACATAACATATTACTAAATGCTTTTCTCCAGCCTGTTTGAAACAATTCTGATGTATTTTAAATTTTATTACAAAATATACTAGCTAGCTATCTGCTCTGATAGTTTTCTGCATAGACATCTTCACTGATTTCTTATTATTCACTTGAGGTTGGTACAGAAGTGCACACATTTAGCTACTATTGTTCAGTAGTGTAAATTCTCTTAGGCTGAAAAAAGAGACTGGCAAATTGACCCTAAATTTTGTAGTTTGATAATATAAAGACAAGACTGTTTACTAGATTAACTGATAAATGTTTTTAAGGAATGCAGGACAAATAATGGATGATATATAAATGTATCTTTCTAAGTGTTAAACTTAGAAGTTTTTAAGCAGCTGATATTAAAGATACGACTGAGATGGCACAGGCTGAGCTGAAAGATGATCTTATCTCCAAAGTATAGTAAATAGATACTTAAAAAAGCTGCAATGTAAAGTATTATGGGAAAAATATACTGCCATCCAAGAGCTGACAAGTGATTTGATATGGTTCCTAGAAAAGAGAATGTAGAGGTTCTTAATGGATTTCTTTTATGACAGTGTTGGCAATAGAGTTGAGAGCTGTAATTGATGTATCAATTAAATACAGCCAAATTACCTTTTATAGAAGCATGATAGAGTATTTTTTCAATATTTACAAAATTCTTAGAAATGCACATTTAAGCGAAGGTGTTTTGATGACATACCTTGTAATACCTATAGTCCTTAAGGCTTTGGCTTTTTTTTGAGTAGTTTAACCATTTCCATCTAAGCAGAACTTGTTGGCTGAAAAACTATAGTATCTTTATTTATAAAATCACAAAAGAAAAAGAGAGAAATGTTTATGTTTTGGCAGTCTACTAATGAAGCAATAGGCAGCTTTGTTGAAATATATAAAAAAAAAAATCACTAGTGCTAAAACTAGGCAGGCTGAAAATGAAAAAATACCATAACAGATTTTTCTGTTCAGCCCAGGATAAAATGGTGCTTAATAAAACATTTTCAATTGGTTCATTATTCCCATCTGCCCTTATAACTGAAAGTCTATCTACACTCTTGTCTTAAATATAGGTTTAAAAAGTGCCTACCCTAGCAGATTTTTAAAGCTATTTAACTGTGCAAATAGTGGAGTACAAAAACTTTTTCATAATGTTTGTCCTATCACTAATGCAAAGTCATTTATTAATTGTTAATTGCATTAAAATATATTCAGATTCTGTTGATCAGAAATTCTCCACACTTTCAACACATGCTAATGACTTCTGTTTATCTCAACATTTATTCATCAGAGAGGAAGAAATACTATCAATACATAACAGCCAAGGGCAAGTTGATTCTTGTAGTAAGATGAAGGAAAAGTATATTAGTAGTAGAGATTCCATTTGTAGCTAATCTCTGCAATGTTGTCCCATTCTGAAATAGCAGTATGCTATATATTTTTAATTAGGTCAGAATTTTGTGGTAATAAATTTTTTAAAAATGATGTTTATACTTTATTTAATTACTTTTATTACTCAGAAATGGAAAAGGTTTTGAAGAAGTCTGACTAAGTGGATTTGAATTAAACATATTTTATGTATTCCCCATATGGCTGTGCCATCTTCATCCCTTGAAATTTAGAAATTACTACAGATTAAATTGTGAAAAACAGAAACACTTTTTTTTTCTGACAAAATCTTCATCAATTATATCTAAAAAAATTAGAAGTAAGTATTCTTATTTAAAAGTATTTCTTAATACACAATTATCAAAGTAAGGTTTAATAGGATGTTGGGGTATTTTGTCATTTGTGTGGTTTTGTTCTAATGCTATATATTTTGGGTTTTTTTTTCAATGAGTCCTACCTTTTCTGTTGGTAGGTTCAACCTGATAAGGCTAGTGAAGAGCATGCAAATGAATAATCACTGCACCTGAAGTGATGACTTACTAAATCAAGCACATGCTGTTCAGCTTCAGTCATGTACCTGTATCCCCAATATCATTGGTAACAGAGTCTTATTTATGTAATATTATTTTGCTGGTTTCGCTTAGAGATTTTCTGCACATAAATAAAAGTTGTGATATATTATTCCTGACAGTCTCTCCTTAGCCAATGTCAAGCTCTCTTCTCTCTCCAGCCACCTCAAAGTTCCCTTCACAGTTTCAGTCCTATTCTTTAGTTTTTGCCCTCTTCCTCCCTCATTCACAGGCACAATCTCTACTTCCACCCTGATGACTTATCTGCTTTTGTCCTTTCATTCCAGTCTGTGTTTCTCCCCATTATATTCAAGTTATCTTTCTCTTCCTAATACTTTGGGAATCAGGAAAGAAGAGATGGTAGTATTAATAATATGTCCTAAAATATTATCCTAAAAAATATTTTCTTCTCACACTTCCAACTCTCAATCTCATTCCCACTCACAGCAAGAAGAACTGAAATGGCAAGATAGAACCTTTCATTTCATGAAATCCCCCAAATGTACTCACAAGATGTATCAATAAAATAAAATGTGGATGATCATTTTTCAAAAATCTTTTTTTTTTGTTTCATTCAAGAATAATACTACACATCTGTCCTTGTATTATATGTAACAAATAAGCAGAAAAAAAGTATACATATACCTGACATGTAAGCATAAAGCTTGTACAGTTTCTGCAGCTGACTTTGAAAACGTACTTTTTCATTTCCTGAACAATATTCTGATTTTCTTTTTTTTTGCAACTAAATGACTTCAAAAATAAATAAAGTCCTTATTCTGTGTATAACTTGCTATAGATACACATGAAAATAAAATTGGCAATTCAGTCATTTTGTTCATAAATAAAAATATATGTTGATAAAGTTTAGAAAATGCATTTGTATATAATGGCAGTTCAACAGGTAGAGTTTAATTAAATATAATTTACTTTCTGATGCATAAGCAATTTCTCCTTCTTCTTCCCTTCTGTGCCATCATAGAAATATCATTATTCATATTAGGTTTTAGACCTTTCATTTTATTCACTGCCTACCTCTACTAAGAATATGATGAATTTCCATCAAGCAGCACACATGTAAAGGAAAATAACTTTTAAAAAAATATTTTATTCAAAAATGAAGGATGACATATCTGGGAATCCAATTTGAGAAAGAAAGTTGGATGAAGGTACGAATGCCAATGATTCCTACACTTCACATTCCTGCATTCCCAATCCAACATAATCAAAATTTTCAAGTATAAATTTGATGAAAGGAAAAAAAAATCTTATTAGAAAACCCTGGATAAAAATCCATGTTGCTTCTCATATATGCAGTGATGTCAAGAGACAGAGAGCAATTAAGGTCTCTGCATCAAAAAGTAAGGTAAACAGAAGTTGATGTGTGGGGTGAACCCACCAGGAGCTGAGAGAGGGAAAAGCATTCTTCTCATATGCCATATATGTCCGCTCCTTGTATATCACCAACATTAGTATGCAGAACAACAAGTGGGAACTCTGTGACAACTTACCCTCAGCTGACGCATAGGGGAGCAATTCAAATGAGCATCTGAGTTCCAAAACTTTAATTTTTTAATAGCAGATTCGCAGGAGTCCAACTATTCTCTGTCATAACTTCACTCCCCTTCCCTCTGTTTTCCATTTTTCTCTCATGTCTCCTCCGTATCATGTTTCATTCAATACATACTTTTGCCAGAGAAGTCTCTTTGAAGCTTTCTGCCAAGCATGCAGGAGGGAAGGAACAGCAGCTCTAAGCACCACTGTCCCTCTCAACCAGCACAAGCTCTGGGCTAGCAAATTGCTCAGTGGATGCACTTCATTGTGCGGGCCAAAGAAATTGCTTCATTGGCCATATGCTGTGCAGATCTCCACTGAGTTTATTAGCCTTTGTATGTTGCCATACAAATCAGGATATATCAGTCTTTTATCAGTGTTGTGGTAGGACTTTTTTAAAAGAACTGTAGAATTTACTCCTTACAAGTCACTGACAATTTTTTTTTTTTTTTTTGACATAGCAGGAAGCAAGCTGAATCACACATGGATTAGGATGGATTCATGTTTTATATAAGCTTTATAAATAAGACACTGTTGAAAGGACCAGTTACTAAGTAAGGAGAAACACTACTATAAGGATATTGATAAGTCTCCCATATAAAAATCTCACTGCTGATTTAAGAGGTGGTTCTTGGTTCCCATTCCACTCTGTTCTGATCACTCCTGCCTTGATGATTTTGAGACGCAAAATATGGAATATGACAAAAAAGAATGAAAAGTTGAAAAATATGAAAGTGATCACTGTGCAATGTACCCATATGCCTGAGAGATTTTTAATTGCCAGTGAGGGATATCAAGGAAGTTCTGAAATTAATTGTAGACAAATATACTCTCTTGCGAATTGAATGGTTATGTAAGTGCACTATCAGTGAGTAGAAAAGATCAAACTTTTTCCACATCATTGAAAAAAAAGAGCTATTCAGATAAATGTACTATTTCATTTAAATCTAATCAAATACAAACAAAAAGTAGAAAGGCAAACAAACTAGTATGGTAAGCAAGGAGAAAATAGAAAATTAGAATTGCTTATCGCCTCTCAAGTAAGATATTATATCTGATCTGTAGAATCAATGCACAATTTTTTTCTTTCTTTCTCTTTAAACCTTCATCTCCAAATTAGAGTCTTTCCTATTGAGTTCACCATTCTCATTACCTGCTGCTGGGTCTGCTATGTCTTAAGAGTATCTTATAGTCCTGATCTCTCAGAACTTTCAAATAAGAGGCTTTAGTGTAATATATAATTAATCAAAACAGATTACTTCAGATTAGATTAAAGGAAGTTTGTGGACAATACAAAACTGAGTGGAGTGGCCAACACTCCAGAGGCCTGTGTAGCCATYCAGAGGGACCTGAACAGGCTGGAGAGTTGGGCAGAGAGGAACCTCATGAGGTTCAACAAGGACAAGTGCTGGGTCCTGCATCTGGGGAGGAATAACCCCAGGCACCAGGACAGATTAGGGGTTGACCTGCTGGAGAGCAGCTCCACAGAGCGAGAGCTGGCCGTCCTGGTGGACCATGTGTCAGCAGCAAGTTAACTAGTCAGTCACCATGTGGCCAAGAAGGCCAATGGGATCCTGGCCTGCATCAGGAGGAGTGTTGCCAGCAGGTGGAAGGAAGGGATCCTGTCCCTCTCTGCAGCTCTGGTGAGGCCACACCTGGATTATTGGGTGCAGTTCTGGGCTCCCCTGTGCAAGAGGGATGTGGAACTTCTAGAGAGCGTCCAGCAGAGAGCAACAAAGGTGATTAAGGGACTGGAACATCTCTCGTATGAGGAAAGACTAGGGGAGCTGGGCCTGTTTAACCTAGAGAAGAGAAGGTTGAGAAGGGATCTGATTAATATGTATAAATACCTGAAGGGGGAATGTAGGGAGGAAGAGGTCAGGCTTCTCTAAGTGATGGCCAGTGAGAGGACAAGGGGAAATGGGTGTAAATTGAAACACAGGAAGCTCCATCTCCATGTGAGGAAGAACTTCTTTCCTGTGAGGGTACCAGAGCCCTGGAACAGGCTGCCCAGGGAGGTTGTGGAGTCTCCTTCTCTGGAGGTCTTCAAAACTTGCTTCGATGCCACCCTGTGCCACATGCTTTAGGAGTTCCTGCTGCAGCAGGGGATGTTGGGCTAGGTGATTTTTACAGGTCCCTTCCAACTCAACCACTCTGTGATTCCGTGATTATTTATTCAACATTAGTTTAATATTTAAGTTTTCACCAGAAGTTTGCCTGAATATAATTGAAAAAAGAAAGACCAAAATATAAAATAGTTTTTAATAATATATGGAGATGTAGCAAGCTCAGCATTGAAAAAAATAATATTTCACACAACTCCATTTTTTACCAATGGTTTTTTTTTCAGCATGAATTTGTACATCTGTAACAATTCTTTTGTTAACAATCCCTCCTTTGTTAATTTATATGCTACTTCAATCACAACTTTTAGATTTTATCAATCAGGAGCGCACTACATGTGAAGACAGATTCTATCTTTTTTTTTTTCTTCAGTTGTGATAACTGTAAGGTTTTGCTTTAGAGAAAGTAAACACAGTGCTGATCTGTATGCAATTTCTATAGTTGTTCTTTGATCTAAATTACCTTTTGTTCCATAGGGAAGTGAAAACTAGAGGAAGATAAAAGTGTAACATTGAATGATGTATGATGTCTAATAGTATCAGTAGCTTCCTGGATTCTTTTTTCTTTTTCTTTTTTTTTTTTTTTTTAATTTTATTTTGGCTGTAATCACTAGACTACATTGGCTGCAATACTTGCAGATGGAAACTGAGGGCAGATGTTCCAACACAGGCTCCAGGTCTGTGAGTATTCAGTCTTTTGTTGTAAAGAGAGCAAATAACTTTCACTATATCATCCAAGGTGAAATTGAAAAAGTGTCATACATAAAAGATGCATATATATAAGAGATGCCTTTTGCAAACAGATGAAATTYCACATACAAGTGCACTTCCAGTGGAAGAGGAAAATTATCTCTTGATATCTCTGGGTGTCTATGTTAGAATTATACCTGGTGCTGTGATTTTTTTCAACTCAATGTTTGCCAGCGTTTGCCAGCATGAATCCCCCCAGACTCGGTAGCAGTAGAAAGAGTGGCAGCATATTCCACTAACTCAAGACTAGTGATATCCATCTGAACTTCTCTACATACACTGAAAAAGAGCTTTCAGGGATCCCATCATTGATGGTTTTATTTTTTAAAGTTGTTGAATCATTTACCCTTTCATTCTAATTCATGATCAAAATGCTATAAACTGTTTGAATTTTGTTTTCGTGAGAGTTATCACAGAGTCACAGAATAGTTGAGGTTGGAAGGGACCTCTAGAGGTCATCTAATCCAACCTCCCTGCTCAAATGGGTACACCGACACCGCATTGCATGGAGTCACATCCAGACTGATTTTGAAGATCGCCAAAGCAGGAGTTTCCATCACCTCAGTTACATCCTGAGCAGTCACGGCAGGGCAAGCTTTTATCAAGGCATAAAAAGGAAAGCAAGTGAGTTYGCTGAACTACTGCTCTTCAGCCACAGTATTTTTACAGGCCTCTTTAAAGGGAAGATGCTCTGTCAAGTAAATGATGATGTTTTATAAATGGGTATTCATGAGATATCATCATCCTAAAACAAATTTGAATTATTGTCTCTTTGTTCCAACAGCTATAACTTATTTGAAAGAGTTGTTTGGTCTCAGACAGTTAGCTTTTTGTTTTGTTTAGGTCCTTCTGTTTTCTGTCAGATACATAACAAAACAAATCCTTGTGAAACAAGCAGTTCCTAACTATAAATTTTAGATTAAAATAATTAAAGATTTGATTGAATATGCTAGACAATAAATGGCAAAATATGAGAAATGACAAGCTATTTCAAATCAATGGCTTTTTTTTTTTTTGGTTTTCTTGTGCTTACATATCTTAATTTTTGAAAATATTATATATCCTTAACTGTTATTTAATATTTCTTTACTACAATCATATTTAAAGCAGCCCCAAAAGCTCTTGCTTTTGAAATATTCATTATTCTGCTCTTTTATGTGAAACAAATTTCAAAGGAGGAATCCCTAATTCATTTATTAACTAATTCTCATGTCTTCTCACTTGCCTAAACAATTTATGATGGTTTTATCCATGAATCTGAGTCAAAGAGTAAATTTGATAATGGCATTAAATTAAGAAAGAGAGGGTAGATTTACATTTGGAAGTGTGGCAATCTATTTGGCTGACTTTCTTTTTAACACTAGAATAGCACAACTTTGAAAAGAAGTCATGTTTTCAGGGAAAAAAATGACACAAGATTACAGTGTTACTGAAACATARTTAAATCTTACCTTTACCATCCCAAAAACATGCCTTGCTGTCCTTTTATAAAGAGTATTGCAACACCATTCTACATATTTAAAGGGTTCATGAAGGACACTCTTGAAACACAGACAGTTCTCACCTTTGGATATAGGATGAGTCTGGAAAGATGAGAATTTAAGAGGACAACAGAGGCAAAGTAGGGTTAGGTAATGAAAGCAGAAGGACATGATACAAGAAACTGCAAGAGCAGGGGGTCAGTTAAGACTCAGTATGGTGTTTGTTTGATAGGTCTAGGAATCTTCTCTCAAGGCCAGATGCAAAGGAACATTTTTTAGCATATAATCCCACCACTGCTTTGATGGAAAGTCTATTTCAAGGAATAGCTAAGAAGCAGAGTTTGCACTTCGATTAAGTTCTTTGGTTGCAACCCTGATGTGAGGGGTACCCAGTTTCTTTTGATGTAAATGAGTAGAAATTCCAAGACTACTAAAAAAGACTACTAATTTCACATGAACAGCAAACAGCTGCTTGTCACTTTTGGTCACTATTGCTCTGGTCTGGATTTATGCTGGTGCTCAAATCCCATTATCTTTTCATCTGGACCAACCCTTACTTTTGTTTTCATTCTCAGATGGAGCTTGTGAAATTTTCTCTGCTTTTTAGATGAGCATCACAAGAGAGTGATACCAATCTGTAGAAGATTTTCCTCCAGCAATCTAAATTTGAGCCTGTGGGAGATTCTGCAGGCTGTTTTGTTGGCAGTATTAGATATGCTTCTGTTTTTGCCACTTAATTAACTGTTGATGGACCATCTGGTCAGCTCTGTCTTAATGCATGCCATTTTCTTTGGTCACCTCGGAGAGTGTATAAGCTAGGCATATTGATTTATCTGAATAAATTTTTGGTATAAATATCCCTTTTGACCAATGTATAAGTAGTATTTCTAGTGCCATATAGCACCAAAAATAATCTGTTATGTTACTGAATCTGTATATATAGACATTAAGAAAGGCAGAAATCCTCACTGCAATATTCCGTAGATTTTTTTCATTTGTTATTACAGAATTTCAGGAAAAGGCAGATTTTATTATTTTATTTTATTTTATTTTATTTTATTTTATTTTATTTTATTTTATTTTATTTTATTTTATTTTTAAGGAGGAAGAGAAGAAGTATGGCCAAACACATTTAATTGCATAAAAACAAGTGACTATGTAAAACCTCTGTGCCTAGAGTATAATAATAATACAATTGATTTTTTTTTTTTTTTTATGAAAACAGTATCTCTTCCAAAATGGCATAGTGTGTATTCAAGAGACAGTGGAAAATTATTATGTGTGTATTAGTATAAATACCAAATCAGGAAGCATTTATTGTCCAGTTTTCAAATAATGTCCTCTAATTCTGGATTCCAAATTTTGAACATAGCAACAATTATACCTAATTTCAAAGGTGAGCAGCTAAAGCAATTGAGGAGTGTGGAACTCAACTCCTTTGAAGAAATTTGGGGATGAAATGCAGGAGCTACGGAAGGTAACAAGAATTTTGCTAGTGGAACTGAAGTTTCACAATGTCTGTGCAAACCTACGCAGTTAAAATGTGTGATCAAAATATGGGTCTAATCTACCATGCCTACTATAAATAAGACTAACTCCATGAAACAAATGCACAGTTATGACCAGTCCTAGGATTTGCATATTCACAAGACAGAACCAATGATTAAAAATATACTTTGAATATTACTATGTTTGAAATCCTGATACAATGAGATTTTAAGAATTATTTCTTTTATAAAAATCAGAATCTGGTTTATATGGTACTTAATCTCATAATTTTGTCTCATAACTTTGAAAACTGAGGTATGAAGGATTTTTCTTTCTTTTTTTAAGTTGTATAGTGGAGGAGATTTTTTGTCCACTGAAGATACAAACCACCTAGTTGGTCAAGAGTACTTTAAAATACTATTCAGATCATATATGTAATTCATTCTTTATTAGATAAACATTTAATAGTCATTTAACCTGTGGATTCACGGTGGAAAGACTGGAAAAGTCAAAGTTTTGTTTCATGTCCTTCTGCAACCATCCCACACCCTCCCCCACTTCACCCTCCTACTGAACCTGGGGGTAGTTGTAGTTTTTCAGGCACTTGGCATTGTACATTTCTTCTAAAATCACACAGGCTTGTAGATGTTCCATTTCCACATTCATGTATGCCTTTTTTGTTGGTTTAGAGATGATGTCTCCAGTTTGGCCAATGTTCTCTCACACCTGCAAGCGTTTGGCAAAAACTGTGCTCATTTTAAATCCGTTGTTAGAAATCTGAATGCCCCATTTTTTGCTAGCACATCTAGGAATGTTTTAAAAATCACATTGATTGTGGTAAGAAATACTTCATAGTTTCAGGAGAGTAGCACCTCCAAGTATTGGATGCTTTACGCATTCATTTCTATGAGAAGGCAAGTTACAGAGTTAATAAGAAAATTGATCTTTTTATTATTAAGAAGTGAGAAGCAGGGATGATGTGATACTGGAAGTACTCAAAGTAACATGTTAGAATTTGTTTATTTCAAAATAGAGTATTCAACAACTGTGAAGAGGAGATTGAGATCTTTTTACTGACTTTTTATGAATGCATTTCTAAAAAGAAAACAAGTTTTAGAACCAAAAGATGACTAAAGAATCTGAATTAGAATTTAGGATACAATTCTTACTGTTGGAAATTATGCTTAAATTGTCAGGTAACTCTAAAATTAACTGAGTTCCTATGAATTCTACAATTAAAGACATTTAAGTATTTCTCAGTTCCTGAAAAGACTACTATTGATAACTCATATAAATATTTCAGTCTTAATAAAGTGGGCAGCTCTGCATAATTGGATTCCATAAATGTATGTTATTCTGTATATCTTCACCATTTCCAAAATTTAATTCCAAATGAAATGCTGTTTAAATTGCCATTTGCCTCTTACAAAATGTTATGTAATATTTAATGTCTTAAATATAGATCCTTTACTAATTAAGTGATTCTATACCTTCAACACGAGTTGAATTCTCTCTGTGAAAAACCAAAAGGTCACCAAAGCACATAGCATATTTTAAATTTCATGAGATGCTGTCCAAGATTCCTGTGAAATCACATAAATCTGCAAAATAGGAATTCTGCTGTAGTGGAGGAAGAATGGAGAAGATGAAATTAAACAAAGATCGAATTCTAACTGAAGGATTTTATTCTGTCCCAGTTACTACTGAGGTATTTTAATTTCTTACAGTATAATTTAAAATAAGGAAGCAATTAAAACAACAGAAATTGAAAAACAGACATTCCACAAATTAATAAGTCATTCTCTGCCTAGGTGCTTTGCTCTGTCTTTGAACAAGAGCACTCTAAAATGTTTTTTGCAAAGTCACAATTTCTACAGAAGAGAAAAACCTTGTTCTGCTTAGGTCATGACCTACCTGCTAAAACATTTCTTACAGCTAAAACAATGGAAAAAGTGTATTTGAATTTCCATAACTTTAGGTAAGGCCACGGTCTCTGCTGAAAAAATTTACCATATCCAAAGTTTCCATGTATATGTAAATGAGTCTATTGCAGTCTTATTTTCTGGGTATTGATGTTCTTTAAAAGGTTGTGTGCATCCTACTGAATTCTATACAAGAAAAGTTATAGTTACCTTCAGAAAAGTATGCTTCTAAGTCCCAAGAAAGTTTTAGAGCTATAGTGAAGTTTCAGCTCTATGATGTCAGTATCAAAACTTCCCATCATGGGTATGTAATACTTACTTACAATACTAGGTTATGGGGAAAGAAGGAAGTTATATTGTCTCTCAAAATTCCTTATAAACCCACAGCTAAATGAAAGTTTCTTATTTGGGGTACAGGAGATGCCTGATAGATATTGTCCCTGATATTCTGTGATATAGGACAATAAACAACATTCCCTTCTTAGGTATCATGCTAGTGCTTTCATTCTCATTCTAACACGTTAATTCTCTATACACATGGTGTTCCTGTTTCTGTTCAGTTTGAGGAACCAAGAAGCTCCATTGATTGAATGCACTTAACTTAAAGCTTCTAAATCCTTTATTGCATTTATCTCTTTGTCAGCGCAAAACACAGAACGTTTGATTACATGGTACTTTAGTTGCTCAGTGTTGGAATTTCATTGTCCAATTAAGTACAATGCTATACTTAACTGAAGTCCTCAGTCTTACTGAAACAACAGAAAACAATTAAGAGTAGAGGCTATAAACTGTTTGCAGTAAATAGGAAACTTTGTGTGTGTAAACACTCCTCTCTTCTTTCTTGAGATCATTTCTAATATGTTTTGTGTATCAGGAAACATCTATTTCCATCTATTTTCATATTAATAAATTAAATAATACATAAAGCATTTAGCATTAATATTTTATAAGAACAGGTGGATCCTCGCTACAAAAATTCCTAGGCATAAATTACCAAAAAAAAGAAAGAATAAATAAATAAAAAGTAAGATTGTCGTTTTGTATGTCTTTGCAAAGCAAAGATCAGATTGAAGAATCRGGGAAGTTCATCAGACATATTGTGCTATTATTAATTAGAAAAATATTCTCCTTTCTCAGTTGACCTCTTCTAATGTAATTTGAATTATTTTTAACATTTTTAACTTTCAGTGAAGTCAATGGAATTTACATGAGAAGTACATTTCCATTACAGACTCTAAATCAAAAAAACAGTACTTTTTGCTCTAGACATAGCGACACAGAACATTTTTACCATTTTCAAGTTCTGTGCTTAAGATTAAAATTTTCCTCTCTTTGACACAGTATAAGGTTGCTGATAGAATTGCCTATGATTGTAATTTAATAATTTAATTTAGAATCAATAAGGGATATTTATTTTAGTTTTATGTGGATTAAAGCATTTATTAACTTCATGTTAATTGTGGCATTATTCTGCGCTGTAATGGACTTGCATTAATAAACAAGACATTTGCAGTGGTCCCAACCAAAAGAATTGTATTTCAAGGAGTTAGTGACCCACAGAGCAGTTGACATGAGTAGACTCAGGAATGTGCTCTACTGCACAGTACTACACAAATCCGTTGACCTTCAGGATTGTACTGCATATACGCCTTGACGTAGAATGATTTTTTGCAGCTAACTGTAGTGTAAGAAGCTGGAGGAATCATCCCTTTGGGATCACTGATGATGTCACTTACATGTCCTTTTCTTTATCTTAAAGTGAAGCAATATGTTTTCCTACTATGACACAGTACTTTTATGAGAACCTTAGGTAAAAACCCTAAACCTAACAATACTGAAAAACCTCATCACAGACAGGATCCACACATCACATCATGACCGGAGAGGAGATCCTTCTGATGCTCTGTCACCTTGGGGTTCCCGGAAAAAAAGATTTTATAACATATTATTATCTTTTCTGGGATGTTAATTCAACTGTGTATGTCTTCAGAGAGTTTGTACCTTTCTTATGGTACAAGAACAAGCACATCCTCATATAAAATATCATTGAAAACTATCTTTTTTTTTTTTTTTCCTTGTTGCATTTTCGTGTTCTGCCTTTCAGGATTTCCACTGTATTTCATACATTTATTTTGTCTTACAGCATTCTACAGCCATTCTGAACTGTAATCACTGTGATTTTTCAGTGATCAACAGCATACATGCTCTATTCTTATAATAGCAGACTTTTAAAGTCACACTTTAAAAATGTTCAGCCTAAAAATTTCTGCTTTTCTTTATTATTATTTGTTATTTGTATTAATATGGTGTCTGTGAGAAGTTAAAAACAGTGGAAGATTTTATAGCTCTGACTATAAACTAACTTTACAGGCCAAAAGGGAGTTATGAGGAAAAAGAGAGAATTTATCATATTTTGAAAACAGAAATGATGGATGAGCCACATAAAGAGTGTCATTCAGTAAAGCATTAACAATACAGAATGACATCTTATCCTTCTCAACTTCAAAAAAATGAAAACCATTAGCTACTTTTTTTTTTTTTTTTTTGAGTCTTTCATCATATTAGAATACAACAAATTTTAGATAATAAGACACAGGACATGGACACTCCTGGACACCATCAACACTACTGGGGCTGTAGTCACTGAAAATGAAATGTAATGTTCAATTAGTCTTTGGCCATAATATTCTATTAAAATTTCTACTTTTTCTTTCCCACATAAATAGAAGAACTAGGATTCATTTTTATGTAAGATTGGCTCAGCTTGCCCCTCCTATTTCCCTTCACTTAGCCACTGAAGAGTTAAACATAGTAAATAAAATTTAAAAAAATCTTGACACTTGTTGCCATAACATTTTTTCTTCTTAWTACCCAGGAGGAGAATAACGAGACAAGAGAAAAAGACAATTTCATGAAAAATATATGTTATTGGATATTGCTTTCTCTTTACAGTTCTTAGAAGGTTATGAATGTCATTCTGCAAAATTTTCGAAAGACAAGCAATAATCTGGGGTTGGCAAGTAATTACTTCTTCACAGGTCCTTTTTCATTTAATGTATGCTTGTATTGATAGTAATTACTCCAAGTTTTTTACTAAAAACCTATATTTTCTCCTGATCTTCGGCATTAACACTGTTCCTAAAGATGTTAATCTCATCCTGATTTCATAGGCATAAAAACCAAATTCAGAAAGGTACTTCCTAGGATAGGAAAAGATACTCAGGCTAGAGTATGTCTGTCTTTGCTTATTGAATGCGCCTAATTTTCATAGAAACAAAAAAGTCACAGAAATGTTAAGGCTAAAAGGGACCTTTAGAGATCATCTAGTCAAGCTCCCTGCACATGCAGGGTCACCTACAGCACATGGCACAGGGTTGCATTCAAGCAGATTTTGAAGATCTCCAGAGAAGGAGACTCCACAACCTCCCTGGGCAGCCTGTTCCAGGGCTCTGTCACCCTCACCATCAAGAAATTCTTCCTTGAGTTCCTGTGGAACTTTTGGTGCCTCAGTTTGTGGCTGTTTCCTCTAGCCCTGTCACTGTTCACCACTGAAAAGAGGCCGATCCCCTCCTCCTCACTCCTTCCCTTGAGGTATTTATACACACTGATCAGGTCCCCCCTCAGCCTTCTGTTCTTCAGGCTGAACAGGCCCAGTTCCCTCAGCCTTTCTTCATAGCGCAGATGTTCCAGGCCCCTGATAATCCTCGTAGCCCTGCGCTGGACTCTCTCCTGCAGCTCCACATCCCTCTTGTACTGGGGAGCCCAGAACTGGATGCAGTACTCCAGGTGTGGCCTTATCAGGGACAAGTAGAGGGGAACGATCACCTCTGTCAACCTGCTGGAGATGCTCTTAATGTACTGCAGGAACTCATTTGCCTTCTTGACTATGAGGGTACATTGCTGCCTCATGGTCAACTTGTCATCTACCATGACATCCAGGTCCGTCTCTGCAGAGCTGCTCTCCACAAGGTCAGCCCCCGGCCTGCACTGATGCATGCGGTTATTCTTCCGCAGCTGCAGGAGGAATTTGCACTTGCCCTTCACAGATTCACAGAATATTCAAGGTTGGAAGGGACCTCTAGAGATCATCTAGTCCAACCTTCCTGCTCAAGCAGGCACACCTACAGCATGTGGCACAGGGTGGCATCCAGGTGGGTTTTGAAGACCTCCAGAGTAGGAGACTCCACAACCCCCCTGGGCAGCCTGTTCCACTGCTCTGCCACCCTCACAGTAAAGAAGTTGCTCCTCACCTGGAGACGGAACTTCTTATGCTTCAGCTTGTGGCCGTTACCCCTCGTCCTGTCGCTGGCCACCAATGAAAACAGCCTGTCCCCTTCCTCCCTGCATTCTCCCTTCCTGAACTTATACATATTAATCATATCCCCTCTGAGCCTTCTCTTCTCCAGAGAAAACAGGCCCAGCTCACTCAGCCTCTCTTCATACAAGAGATGTTCCATTCCCTTAATCATCCTGGTTGCCCTTCTCTGGACCCTCTCCAGAAGCTCCACGTCCCTCCTATACTGGGGAGCCCAGAACTGCACACAGTACTCCAGGTGCGGCCTCACAAGAGCTGAGGAGAGGGGCAGAATCACCTCCCTTGACCTGCTGGCAACACTCCTCCTGATGCAGGCCAGGATCCCATTGGCCTTCTTGGCCACAAGGGCACACTGCTCACTCATGGTTAACTTAGTGTCAACCAGGACTCCCAGGTCCCTCTCTGTGGAGCTGCTTTCCAGCAGGTCGACCCCTAATCTGTCCTGATGCCTGGGGTTATTCCTCCCCAGGTGCAGGACCCTGCACTTATCCTTGTTGAACCTCATGAGATTCCTCTCTGCCCAACTCTCCAGCCTGTCCAGGTCCCTCTGGATGGCAGCACAGCCCTCCGGAGTGTCGGCCACTCCACGCAGCCTGGTGTCAWCTGCAAACTTGCTAAGGGTGCATTCCGTGCCCTCGTCCAGGTCATTGATAAACAAGTTGAAAAGCACTGGGCCCAGCACTGACCCCTGAGGGACACCACTGGCCACAGGCCTCCAACTGGACTCGGCCCCATTTATCACCACCCTCTGTGCTCTGCCATCCAGCCAGCCCTCGATCCACTGCACCATGCACTCGTCTAGTCCACTGTCCCGGAGCTTCCGTAGGAGGATGTTATGGGAGACAGTGTCAAAAGCCTTGCTGAAGTCAAGGTAGACAACATCCACAGCTCTCCCGTCGTCCAGCCAGCCTGTCACCCCATCATAGAAGGTTCGTCAGACATGACTTCCCCTTGGTGAATCCATGCTGACTGCTCCTCAGCAGCTTCTTCTCCKCCATATGCCYGGAGATTCTCTCTASGATGAACCGCTCCATCACCTTTCCAGGGACAGAGGTGAGGCTGACCRGCCTGTAATTGCCCGGCTCCTCCCTCTTGCCCTTTTTGAAGACTGGAGTGACGTTGGCTYTCTTCCAGTCCKCGGGCACCTCCCCTGCTCTCCAGGACCTCTCAARGATGATGGAGAGAGGCTGAGCAATAACCTCGGCCAGTTCCCTCAGCACTCTYGGGTGCATCCCATCTGGGCCCATAGATTTTTGAGTGTCCAATTTGCCTAAGTGATCCCTAACCCAATCCTTCTCAACCCGTGGAAGGTCTTCCTCTAGCCCATTTACATCTCTTCCATTTGTGCCCTGCAGTTCATGGGGGGTCGTCTTAGCAGTAAAGACAGAGGCAAAGAAGGCATTTAGTAACTCTGCCTTCTCGGCATCCTCCGTCGCCAAGGCCCCTTCCCCATTCAGCAGTGCACTGTTGAACTTCATGAGGTTTCTCACTGCCCAGTTGTGCAGTCTGTCCAGGTCCCTCTGGATGGCAGCACAGTCCTCTGAGCTATCAGATACTCCTCCCAGTTTCRTATCATCAGCAAATTYGCTGAGGGGCCACTCTGTCCCTTCATCCACGTCGTTGATGAATAAATTGAACAGGACTGGACCAAGGACTGACCCCTGGGGGACTGCGCTAAATAGAGGCCTCCAACTAGACTCCGCCCCACTGACTACCACTCTCTGCACCCTGCCATCGAGCCAATTCCTAATCCACCTCACCGTTTGTTCTGGATGGGCTCAGGGCTCGGCAATTGAAAGCACACGCACTGAGAGCAAACTCCACCCCTTAGTTTATTTAGGACAATTCACACTAACATCATATTAAAGCAAGACGACTACTTAGCAACTACCTGCAAAACGAGGCGCCTAAGTAGCAATTACTTACGAGAGGATACTTTCCAGCAGGCAGCGAGACTGATCATTCCCCCGCCGTGGACAAGAGGTGGCTGACAAGCTCCAAGCTTGCGGGCGTCCCCACGGAGACAACGTAGGTCTTGGTTGGAAGTCTCTCTCCTCCTCTGATCCACGATTATTTTTTATATCTGGCACATCCTGCCATGTAAGGCCACCATGTGTCAGGAGGCGTACCAGAGGGCGGGCAAAGCTCCACCTTTTTCGTTATCCAATTTTCCCCGGTGTGCGCATGCGCGCCCACCAGTGGAGGTCTCTGGTCTCGTTGTGAGGGTCCCGCCTTCATCATCTTCCTCTCCCTCACCTCAGGTTTGACCTCCAAACTGGCTTAGAGGTCGGCTGTGTTTTGGTTGGCCCCATGCCTTCTCGCACGGCCGCCTCCAAATTTCTCAGTTGCTCCTCACCACCAGATAAGGCCCCTGTTTTCGCAGCTGTAGAGCCGCCTTCAAACTCCCTTCAACCAGATAACGGGTTAGTTCTCAGCTTCACAGTAGTCTCAAGGCCTCTACAGACCATAAACAGGCTGTGAATCTTTCCTCCTCTTATACACCATCCAATCATCTATCCCACACTTCTGCACCTTGCTCAGGAGAATGTTTACTCAGGAGAATGTTTAATTAGACTTTGCACCACTGATCACAACCCCTTGAGCTCTGCCATCCAGACAGTTCTCAGTCGATCTACTGTCCACTCATCTAATCCACACTTCTAGATCTTGGAGTCCAAGAAGATGCTGTGAGGGACAGTGCCAAATCCTTACTTAAGTCGAGACAGATGATGTCCACCACTCTCTCCGTATCAGTCCAGCCAGTCATTCCACCATAGAAGGCAATCAGGTTAGTCATGCTTGATTTCCTTGGTGAATCCATGCGGATTACTCCTGAGCACCTTCTTGTCCTCTACATGTTTAGAGACAACAACCAGGATGAGTTGTTCCATCACTTTTCCAGGGATGGAGGTGAGGCTGACTGGTCTGTAGTTGCCTGGGTCCTTCTTCCTGCCACTTTTAAAGACTGGCATGACATTGGCTTTCTTCCAGTCCTTAGGCACCTTCCCCATTCTCCAGGACCTTTCGAAGATGATGGAGAGCAGCTTAGCAATAACATCATCCAGTTCACAGAGCACTCTGGGGTGCATCCCATCAGGGCCCACAGATTTGTGGGAATCAAGTTTCCCTAAGTTGTCTCTCGCCCAATCTTCCTCTACTCAGGGCAATTCTTTCCCTCTCCAAGATTATTGTCTTGTCTCTAAGGTTTAAGATTCCAGAGAGCCACCTTTGGTAAACACTGAAGTGAAGAAGGCATTCAGTAACTCTGCTTTTTCTGTGTCTTTCATAACCAGGACCCACGTGTTCAATAGTGGACCCACATTTTCCCTGATTATTCCTTTTGCCCTTTATATGTTTTAAGAAGCTCTTCTTGTAACCTTCAACATACTTTGCCAGATTTAATTCCAAAATTGCCTTAGCCTTCCTTGTCACATCCCTGCATTCCCTGACAACGTTCCTATATTCTTCCCAAAGGGCCTGTCTTTTTTTCCCACCTTCTGTTTGAGGTTTGAGGTTTGCCAGGAGTTCCTTGCTCATCCATGCAGGCCTCCTGCYCACCCTGCCTGACTTCTTCCTCATAGGGATGTACTGATCTTGAGTTGGAGGAAATGCTCCTTGAATACAAAACAGCTTTCTTGGGCCCTCCTTCCTTCTAAAGCCCTAGCCCATGGGATTCTTCCAAGGAGGTCTCTGAAGAGGCCRAAGTTGGCCCTCCTGAAGTCCTGGGTCACAAGGCTACTTGCAGCCCTACTTCCTCCTTGTTGGATCCTGAACTCCACAGATTCATGATCACTACAGCCAAGGCTACCTCCCACCTTCACATTCCAACAAGTCCCTCTCTATTTGTTAGTACCAGGTTCAGTAGCCCACCTCTCCTCATTGGCTCCTTGTGATGGATGTGCTCCTTCACCAGCTCAACCTGACTTTTCACATGTAGTCCTACTCAGATGTTATTAGTTGCCTCCCTGATTTCTTCCCCCACTCAGACCATCAATAACAGTCCTTATGACATCCTGATGGGGAGATAAGGCTAATTGTGCACACACTACCCAAAAGTCATCTGAAATGAAAGAATGACTGTAAGACAATCATCCCATAAATATGGGAACACCCTGAAAGCCCTATGAGCTCTCTTTGCACGGCAGCAGGCTGCATGCCAGGATCTCCCCTTTGGCAGGGATGCCTCTCAAGGATACCACTCTGGGTTGGGAGATGCTTGCCAGAACAGTTTGGTAAGTGATGATAGCATGCTCTCCTTCTGAACTTGCAAAGTTTACTTTGTAACTGTGTACAAAATCCTTTAGTCATAAACCGTTGACCAGGTCTTGAACTAGGATTGGATSCAGCTGCACCCAGATTCTTCTCAGCAGGAGTTTGGAAAGCAAGAGGGTCCAATCATTACTCAACGGGAGGGTGTCCTTGATAATTCTGTATATTGTCTTGAACCTCCATGGAGTAAATAATGTGACCRTGCCATACTATCTCATGAAACCATTGCCCATATCAATAAAACCCATTACTGTTTCTTTCACACAAGTGAATTTCATTGTGTCACCTCTACCCCCACTCCTTCTGTGACACTCCTCCACAACCTGTGTCAAAAAGTTATCATCAATGATCTGCAGGAACCTCCAGGGCCATTTGTGCCTAGTTGTGTTGTCTTGCAAACAGATATCCGGGTGCTTGAACTCCCCCATGAGAACCATGGCCTGTGACCATGAGGCTACTTCGAGCTCACTATATAAGGCCTCATCAACATCCTCATCCCGGTCAGGTGGCCTGTAGCAAAAACGCACCACATGGGAGACATCTCATGTGTCACGGAACGAGTGGTGGGGGAGGTGAGTGACAAAATGCACTTCACTCGCATGAAAGAAATAATAATAGGGCTTATTGATATGGACAATGATTTCATGAGATTCTGTGGCAAGGTCGCTTATTATTTACTGCATGGAGGTTTAAGATAATACACAATTATCTTGGATACCATCCCATTGAGTCAGATGGGGGGGGCAGTTCAGAATGCTTTCCAAGCTCTTTCTGAGAGGAGTCTGGGTGTGGCTGGATCCAATCTTAGTCCCAGACCTGGTCAACGGTTTATGACTAAGGGATTCTGTGCACAGTTACAAAGTAAAGTTCAGAAATAAAGTGTGCTATATTCACTTATCATGAATCTATTGTGGAAAGGGATCACTTAATCTCGAGGAGTAACCTTGAGAGGTGTCCCTGCTGAAGGGGAGATCCTGATATGCAGCCCACTGCCATGCCAGGAGAGCTCAAGGGGCTCTTGGGCTGTCCTCATATTTATAGGATAAGATCATTGACTTACAGTCATTCTTTCACGTCAAAGGACCTTTGCTAGTGTATTAGTCTCATCTACTCATCGAGATGCAGCTATCAGGACTGTTAGGTTGATGTCTGAGTGGGAGAAAAAATCAGGAAGGCACCTACCAGGATTAGAGAAATCGCTAGTGGATAACAACTGAATAGGGCTACATGTGAAAGGTCGGGTAGAACTGGGAAAGGAGCATGTCTGTCACATCATGTTAGCTTGCCCTCCTTACCTACAAGCTCTCAACGTGCTCATCACCTACCCCAGTCTGAGCTCCATGCATTGCAGTTGCTCTCTCACATAAAGAGCAACTCCAGCACCTCACCTTCCCAGCCTAGCCTTCCTAAAAAGCACATAGCCTTCCATGACAGCACTCCAGTCATGTGAGCTAGCCCACCATGTCTCTGTAATTGGGAGAAACATGGAACAGTACATGAAACAGTAACATRGGATAATAGTCAGATGCCTGGACAATTTTTCTCCATTAATGACAGAAATTGCTTAGAGTGACTGGACTCAGAAGCAGCAGGTTATGATTAAGTAACACAGTTAGGTAAGAGAAAAGTAAAAAAGGATAAAAAATGGAAGGAATGGAGGAAGGAGGGAGGGAGGGAAGAAAGGAAGGAAGCAAGCAAGGAAGGAAGGAAGAAAGCTTGGTTTCTCCTCTTGGAGTTATTAAAATGTAGATTTCTTTTCCCCAAGTAAAGAAATACACCATCTATAATTAAATGCTTAAATAATTGCCAATTTAATGCAATTAAATAATTWACACCTCTGTTACATACTTACGATAAAACCATGATACTTACGACACTATACTTACTTACTTAAATATAAATAATTATGATAAAAAAATACAAAACAAAACAAAACCTGTATTTCTTTTGTGTCAGTTCCTTTCATGTGTCATTTGGTATTGTGTATCAGTCATCTTGAAGCTATGTGATAAAATTCTCAGCCTTGTCTAGACTAGATTCARTATCAGCTGCACTGCATAGATATTAAGCATGTAACAGAAATAATAGCTGTAGCTTTTTGTTTTGTTTTGATTTGTTTTTTTCTGACATTAAGCTCTTTAAATATATTTGGTGTTGGTCTTACATAATTGCTGGCTGGTTTTCAATGCTTTATTTTAATGGAAGGTTAACTCAGTGAAAAATAAAGGGCTCAACTCAGCAGAAAATTCTACTTGAATGATCTAATTCATTTTCTGTGCATATTATATTAGCTTACTATATACTTTATAAACTTTTTTTTATATACAAATGAATTAAAGAAAATGCAATTCAAATCAAGACTAGGAGTTAAACCTTTGCAAGAACCATAGATTTAAAGAATGCATCTAAATAAGAGCATTATTATATTCTGATGCATAAAAATTAACACAATAATGATAGAAATATAAAAATAAGAGTGCTGTAAGCATTTGTATGATATATTTGCATAGTATATGCAATGAATTTTAGAGAGATATTGCAAAGAGTTATGAGAATCTTTTTACATAATTCACCAACATGCAATACATTTTCTTTTTAAACATGGAGAAAAGAACAGTATTAATGCATAGGCTTTAAATGGAAGTTAAAGACTTGCAGCACACTTGTTTTATTAATTTAGAAGTCTGTTTGGGGTCTGTCATACATGCATTAAATGGTTATTCATCAAGCAAAGAAATATATTCTCTTATTTCCTTGAATTTTGTTTTTTAAATGAATGCATAATTTAGTACATGAGGCTATGTCAAACTGTATATTGTTTATGTTTCACTTGTAGTGAAATCCTTTTCTATCTGCAGAGAAAAAGATTGAAATTCTTCTGCAGAAAAGATTTTTTTGAAGAGGTAAGACCGTTGGTATCTACATAGTTATTCACCAACTAAGGTAAATCCATGACTCAACTACGTGGGAACCTTGCTGGCAGACATAGGAAGTAAATAAAGTTTTAATCATTTATCTCAGTTGCATGGAGTTTTGTTGCACAGGAATACAGCCTGTGTATTCCTACTCTCCCCTGCTTTCCCAATAAATGGTTAAGTATAGTACTTACAAGGCTGAGGAGAAAAAAAAGTTTTATTTCAGATAAACAATGCTAAATAACATTGATCTACTGATTTTTTTTTTAAAGGTGTCCATCATATAATAAATTGTCTTGAAATCTCTTTGATTGTATTAATGCTTTCAAGCATATATATGGAGAGTCATGTTACAGTGTAGGAAAAGTAAATAACAGCAAGAATATTTTGCAATGGAAAGAGTAAAAGTGATTTTGCACAGAATGCAGTTTCTTTGCATATCTTCACTGTGCGTAATTTTTCAATGAATAAGCTTTAACTTAAAGAAAATCTAGAATGTACACTTTGTAAAGTGTATCTAGACATCAGTTCTACTTCAGCATAAAATTTAAAAACTATGAATGAAACCAGACCAAATCTTAAGATAGATATTTTTCCCTAATACTCTCAAAATTTACTCTGAGACTACAGTATTTGTGTTTGCACATATAGTGGTACATATACATTGGAATATGAACCAAGGTTTCATCCATTTACCAAAAGGTTTATGTAGAAACACGCTATATCATCTAATGTTTGTATTGTAGTACTGAGCTGCAGTGTATGGGATATACTTTCTTCTTTATGTGTTGCTGTTGCTATTTTAGTTCAGATTTACAGCAGTGGGAGTAGAACTGAGAAACAAATAACATTAATATGACTTCAAATCTTGATATCCTATGTTTATATTATAYTGATATCTTATGTTATACTGATAATCCATAGACAGCAGTCAGTTGTTGTAAACTATCCACAGTACCATAAACTACAGAAATAAATTTTGAAATATATTTTGATATTGAATTTTTTAATGTTGACCGATAACTCTTATGCCTTGCTCTTAATTCCTTCTAGTCTTATTTGTATTTGTTTAAAAATAGAGTTCCCTCTTTTATGTTTAAAGAATAGAAAAAATGTTTAATAGGTGGTTGAACAAGTTTATTTATTGTTGTGATTAGATTAAACAATTATTTGGCTGAAATATTGTAAGATTTTCTTTAATATTTTAAAAGAATAAAACAAATTTTAGAATTCAGATTTGGTTTAATTTGCAATATATGCTATTTGTAAGATTTACCTAACACCACAGAGATAAAATATGAAGGTAGATTCAAAGGTCRTTATTGTTTTCCTCAGCCCTCTCAGTAAAGAACAGATTTAGCAGAGCACTTGGGCTTTGGATCACCATTCTATAGAACATTGAGTATACATACATGTGAATGCCCCACCATAGAAACCTTTCTCCAACGCCCAGATAAACTTGGAAGTTTTGAAAATCCAGACATTACTGATATTTTATGTCCTACTGCACAGTTGCCTTGTGCCTCTGATACAGTTCAGAGCATTCACCATCTTAAAATGCCTAAACTCTCTAATGACTAACACCTAATCTCACCAAGGTTCCAAAAGTGAATATTCTTCTGCCAAAAGTAATCCAATCCAGTATCTAGTCTCAGAGCACATCTAAGACTTTAACTTTGTTACAGAATTTAAAAAAAAAAAAAAAAAAAAAAAAAGCGCTAAAAGCTTTTTTTGCCTAGAGCTAATTTCTTCTATAATACATTGGTAGGTGGTAAATAGTAGCATAATAATTGGAGCACTTAAATTGGGCATTCCAAGCCATAGGTCAATCTGCTTAAGTATTCTAACTTCCTTTAAAAATTGACTTATTTATCAGGCTACATGTTAATATAATGAGAACTTCTACAATCTCCGTGACTTAYAATCTCTGTGATTTAAATGGTTTAAATCTAGATCTTCTGCTATGGTAGGTGAGCTATGTCACCTGTAAATTTGTTACTTTGGGAATACAGCTTGCAGATAAAGTAGAAAGAGAATATCTTTTATGTCTTTCTTTCACATTTGCTTTCTATTAAAAATTGTGTTTTCAGCATAAAGCAATAAATATGTTTTCCCTTTTTTATTAAAATAAAAAGACTTTTTTTTTTTTTCTTACCAGTTCTCCCTTTCAAATGAGTTTCCTTAGTTCTTGCAGGTACTTCCTCTGATGTATTTGCAGATGCTAACAATTTTCATTATGGGTTAACTTGATTTTTGTGTTCATCATAGACTGAGTATATCTAAGTGCTTACTAAAACTTAAATATCACTGCTAAATATATAAAAACATTAGGCAGATCATTAATCAAAAGACTTTATGTTTACTGGCATCAAGAACACTGATAATGCTATATAGGAAGGTATCATAAATATTTGATCATGCAATCAAATATTTAAAGTGTATTGAATGATTCAGAATATTGATGAAGGTGTATGAAGCTTTTCATCAAAAAGTTATTCCTCTAGATCTGATCTAGATCTTCCTCTAGATCTTATATGTGAAGAATATCAGTTTCTTATTGACATCAGAACATATTTCTTTCCTTTTTCCTTAGTGAATGGCTCTGGGTTTTCAGAAGTCAGTAGCAAAACTGGTATCAAAGATATAGCACAAAGATATAGCACTACATATTCACATAAATTGGTTCTAATTTTCACCGTGCTTTGAGGACAGAATATGGTTTGCTAAAAGTGGGTATATTTAGGTAATAGTTGTGCTGGATCTGGTGAGGGTGAAAAATTTCATTCATGCTAGATGTAAAAATAACAAGTATTTCATTGTGATTAACTTTCATTTCAGTTCATAATCCTTTTTTCTTTTTTCTTTTTAAAAAAGAAAAGTAGACTATTTGTTGAAATTAGTGTTGAAATTCCCATTTTTATTTCAGGAAATAGGAATTTTAGAAGAAGCATGTAGTCATGCATCTATAGCAAAATTTCATTGGGAAATTTGAAAATGCATCCAAAGAAGTCTGTCATTTTCCAAGCTTGAAACATCAAAGAATATCTGACTGTTCTTCACAGTTATTTTGGAGACTATGTTAGCTGTCTCTTAAAAGGAACAAAAACCCATGAAATATAATATTTCTTGTCCCAGAAATATTTGATTACTACAGTAAATTCAAATTTAGCAACAGATATATCTTATCTAGACCAGGAATAACTCTGTTTTTTTTCAACTCCCCTCTTCTTCTCCATTCTAATCCTTGGTGAACAAAATCCATAGATATGTAAGATTAATTTATTTCTGCAGACAATATAAGATTAAATATTTTCTGATTTTTCTAAAAAAGTTTGGCTGAAATTTAAAGAAATGTTAGTGACAGTTAAAGAACTTAGTCCCATTTATCAAGGAATAGATGTGTTCACGGGAAATTGTCAAAATTAGACAATATTTTCAGAGTATCATTTAAAAGTAAAGAAAATACTCTCCTAATATTTCAAAAACTTTAAAGTTTTATTGATTTTTCACATACTCAGAAAGGAATAAAGGAAAATGGAATTTCAAAAATAAATATCAAAACTAAATGTCTGTAGACTTACAGCAGATAGCAAACAAACAAAAAATATGAATGACCTTTGATATAATTTACTAAACTGYGTCACAGCTGGAAACACTGATAAAAACCCTCATAAGCAAATCTTTTAGTAAACACAAATTCTGCATTAAAGAGAAAGGAAATGGAATGCTTTGAAAACCCATTAGAACACACAGTATGAAATAATACAAAAAATAAAGAAGACAAAATAATACAGTAGTCTGAAATCAGCATGTTGTATGGGAAATTAATAGAGATCACATCAGCCAAATTTCTTTTTCTAAATGTGAAATTAAATTTCATAAATGCTGTTTGAAATATCCTGTGAACATAGATGTCTTGGTCTTATTGCATAAATCTTGTTTCTAATTTGCATGTTTAAGAAAGTCTAATTATTTTTTTTCTGAAAATGACGTTTTTAAGAGTTAACTGAGTTCCCATGCCAAATCTCACTGAATATCATTAGACATTTGAAATAACTGGACAAATTATTGAACACTATGTATAATTATGACCAAAATAGTCAATGAAATTATAGCCTATTCTAAAAATGCGTTTGAGGAAATGGACAAGAAGAAGATTTGATTGTAAGCTTTGTTTTAAAATATGGATGAATGTGGCACCTAGTTTTATCTTCTAATAAGTGTAATTTTTTTTTTAAAAGGATATTCTTAAATTATTTCCTAGACTAGCCTAAATATTGTAATATTTATACTCATATATCTCTGCTCAGAACTTCAGGGACAAGGATGTAAGAACAATGGTAAAATCCAGTTCTACATCTCTGTATCTCAGTGGATCGTAATGTTACAGAAGTCTTTAAGCTCAAATTGTCATTCTGAAGCTCACTCTGTGTAGGATATATCTGTATGTCACAACAGAGGCTGGCATGGACCTAGCRAAGATACATTAGCAAATGCAAATTTGCTAATTAGCAAATTAGCAAAAGCAACACAGACCTTTTAAGTTTGGGATTAATGTACTGCACTTATCTGTGAAGCAGGGGAGCTCTGCAAAGCTCTGCACCACAAAGCTCTGCACCATCTCCTATAGTTTTTGGTCATTGTTTGGTTTGGGACAAAGTATTTAGGCCAGAACTGCGGTCCAAGCTGGAGAAAGAAAGAAATGCAGACCTAGAAAACACTTTTTCATATTTGAAATCAAGGTCATTGCTCCCTATTTCTTCCCAAGGACTCCTCAGCAGAATTATATTTCCCTGTAATATGAGCACAATAGTGGCGAACATCCAGACTAGCCTCTAAGTATCCCTTTTAGTCAGTCTGTACTTTCACAGCAGTTGTATGTTCAAGATTCCTGGGAAGTTATTTTGGAACTACTGTTCCTACTGACCTAAAAAGACATTACTGCAGAAATTCCCCAAAGTTATGGCTATCTACTGAGTCATAAAAAGCTCATAGCTAAGCTCAGTGGAAACAAAGATATATTAATAATCTTAAATACAAAAATATTGAAATAAAGAGATTAAAATAATGGAAGCTGCAAAAGAATTGGCATAAAGTAGGCAGAAAATTTCTTTTTTTTTTCTTCTATTGATTTTCATAGTAAGCACAGAAAGAAGAGCTTTCTTAAAATTCTTTAAACAAGAAAGGGTAAGACGAGGGAAAAAGGAATGAAAATTCTCCTTATGTAACCAACCTTCCTGAAAAAAGCTTTAATGCTAAAAAAAAGATTACTGCAAAAAAGTCTCACAAGTCAGAGGCTTTTCTTGTCAAATGATAGATTAACTCAAAGGCACAAAGAAGGGGGCAGAGGAACACTATAAATGTTAGATTAGAAAAGGAGTTTAAGCATCCAACTTAGTGCAGTGCCTAACTTTTAGGCACTCGCTGAAGGGTCCAGTGATGAGCTACTAGCTTCCTCATCAAGCCACTTTCCATCATCTATCAGCTCTCCCCTGGTCAACAGAGGTTTCAGACAACTGGAGACTTGTTAAAGTCCTACAAGAAGGAAGATCTACTGAACTACAGGCCTGACAGCCTGAGTTTTGTATTGGGGAAAGTTATGGAGTATATCATCTTAATGGTGATCACACCATTAAGAGTGTGCACTGGTCATCAGAGTGTTCATTGGTCATCAGAGTGTTCATTGGTCATTCTTGAGGTAATGAAGGTTTGAATCCTTTCAGTCCAAGAAAGCACTGAAAGTAGGAATCTCAGTTTCCTGAGTGATACATAAGTTATGCAATGGCCTCACCATCACCTACTTCAGCATTACAGTAATATGAAAGTAAACTTCAGTTCTTGCTAAAACATTCAAAGGGAACAGCCCTCTAGACACAATTCCAGGATCGTGGCTAAATATACAAGTCTGAAATCAGTCTGTAGTTTTACAAAAAAAATCTAGGTTATATCAGCTATGGCCTGTTTCTAAAATCAAGCCTTTTTGCCCTATGCTTATCCATTCCCTCTCTGTTACAGGTATTCCTCAGATTGGTCCATTAGTCTAGTTCTCATGTAATATCTTACTGTAGCACAGTTACACTTTGGAGTTAAGTGGGGTACAGCACTGTACTTAATGTTTCCTTTCAGCCAGCCATAGGTATATTCAGTATGTAAGTTCTTTTGCATTGCTTTTCCAAGCCACCTGTTAATCAYAGCTTTATGATGCTGCATTCACTCTGAAATGGCAGAATCAAAACTAATCAATCTGCTATACATACAGCACAGAGGATTTCACGTTCTGTTCACTGGAGTTTAAATACACTCTATAATGCAAAAATAGTAATGCTTTTGGAGCTTATTCAGTACACATACATACTGTGTATACAGATGTAAACTGAAACAGACATATTTTTAAAAAAATGGAGAAGATTCCTATTCCAAAGGTGGGTTTTTTTGCTTTCAGCTTTGCCTCTGATAGGGATATCAGCCTTCTTCAGTAAAAAACAATATTGACCAAAAAAGACATTTTTGCAATGCTCACTTGGTATGATTAAAAACCTTTGAGAGTATGTTTACTCCCTGCAGTGAATGTGTCACTGGCTGCTCTGGTAATGGGATATTAACATCCTGGATTAGCCTTGGTCTCTGCCCTTTCAGAGGCTCTCTGTGGAAACAGATGGTCACTCACTATACTGGAACCAAGCAGCACAGATCGTAGCTGAAAGTTTTGTCTCAAACTTCTGCTTCACAGCATATTCTGCCACTGTTTACAACCTTTCAATCAATTTCTGTTCCATGCAAGTTTGAATTACTGCTGGCTGAATTATGAAAGATAAATTAAGAATACTTGATGCAAATCAGTGAATCATTCTACATGGACAAATTGTTTCCACATTCTGTGAACATTGCAGATAGAATAAAATTAATTGAATTCATTCGAAAGACATCAGGATTGAGAAATAATTTAGTGAATATTTGACCAAAATATCTTTTGTAAATATGCTATTATAAAATGTAGTTAATTCTGCAGCAGTCAAACACATTTCATTTTCTGAGGCTCATCTGCTTTGTCTGCTGTCAATGTGTCAAACAATTTCCATTAGTTCTCCATTGCTTCTTTCACATTTTTTATTATTTTTCCCTCATAACAAAATTTTGCTTCTTAATAATAGTTCCATTATTTTCTTATTTTGTTAGAATGAAAATATCCTTCCTTCCTTCCTTCCTTCCTTCCTTCCTTCCTTCCTTCCTTCCTTCCTTCCTTCCTTCCTTCCCTAATCTCTGGTCTTAAAAAAATAAACTTAATTTTTAATATCCTGTTTTGTTCTGTAAAGGAGCTCTCAACATTTGGTTGCTATGTAAAAAATCATTAGTAAGAAAGTGCTTTTACCTGTCCTGTTAAATAATATATTTATTTGATTTACTGGCAAGTATATTTTGCCAAATCTTGATTGTTTATTGAGCAAAGGTTATAGTTGTAAATTCCCAGTAAGAAATAAAATAGTAGTAATATTTAGGAATAGTTAAGAATAAAGAAGGAGAGATACTATAAAATATTAGCAATAACTGAAGAAACAGTTTCTGAGTTTATCTAAATTTCTGAGTTTATCTAAATTTGTTTTGTTTATAACAACAAAATGTTACTTTAATAGCTTCTAGACTCTTCCATTTAGGGATATTAAGTGAGAGTCTGGTGAGGGATAGGCATTTTCTGTCCTCCCATAGTTTTTCTCAATATGTTCACAATTGACAATTAATATTTAAATAAACTCAGATAATACAAATATTATTTTTCAAATAAACAGAAGTTATTGTATTGCTCTTTCTTTTTTTCTTTTCAGAGAAATTTTATTCTGAAAAGGTTACTGTTACCATACTGTTACCATGGGAAGCCTGAAAAATCCCATTTTTCCCATTTCACTTTAACACATTACATTTCTTAGTCCATAGGTCTTATTGTCCTGAAATAAAATTCTTCTGCAGTGGTTTTTGAAGCCATTCCTTTCTATATTGTATATAACTAAAAATCACTTGCCTACAATATCTTATAATCACATGGCGCTCTATAGTTGGGTAGGTGAAAATACACAGATATATGTATGTATGTCTTTRTGTATATGCTTATACATTTTCATAATGATCTTTTAACGCTGTAAGGGTAAGAAAAGATCTTAAGATTTAACTTAAAAAAATACATGTCTTTTGTATATGATAAAACAAATACCTATGTCAGTTAGATTTCTATATAAATTAACTTGAATATTACAAAACAGTTCAATAATTCTACTCTGATTAATTTCAGTAGAACTTACTCATTGCATCTGCTTTTTATGGTTTGCATTTTTCAACTTTTACATCTCTCTAAAAACTCATTTTTTTAGACATTACAAACGTGACACAAGAGGATGACTCCTATCCCAGAACAATTGACAACAGAAGGACAAAATGAGGCAGAGGAAAGGAACCCAGTAAAGCAATAGAGATTACAATGATAAGCAAGTAATGTCATTATATCATATTATTATAGCCTAACTTACAGAAATTCACTATCAGACACATTTTTTTTTATTGTAGTTGGCTACCATTGTAAATATTTCCACCATTTATTCAGTCCCTAAAGACTTTTATAAGCTACATCAATTACTCATTAAAATGTGTCATTTTATCATACTTCCCCTGTATTTTCTACAGAACAATTACTTGTCAGTGTAATTTTACAGGCAGTCAAATTTTAAGAGAAATATTTTTACATATGGAAAAATAGATATTAAAGAGAGCTCCTGCTATTTGTTTGATTTTCTCAGAGATTAAAATATATATACTACCTAGAAGAGATTACTGTAAACTCAAGAAATTGAAGGCTCCAAAAAATACCATTTTTAAAAACTGGTTCAAGCCAATAACTGATCCAAATTATAAAGATACAAAAGGTAAAGAGGATTTTCTAACAAAACTCTAGAATTCTATCTCTATCTATTTATAAGTCCTCCTTTCATGAAAATATTGCAGTAACTGATGACTGTTGTAAAGATGAATGTAACAATTAAAACAAATTTAAAAATCAACACAAAATAGCATAAACTGTAAAACTAATTGTTGACCCAAAAGAGAGGTCATATTGATGGCACAGGAGATGAAACAGGAGATGTACTTGACTACATCTATTAATATGAATTTATAAAAGCATTATATACACTCATCTTTGTGTCACAGTGTTTTTCCTCAAAAACACTGGATTTGTCCATTTGCTAACATTTTTGAACAGATCCATATGAAATACTATTTCTTAAGTGTTCCTTTTGAACACTTTGAATCATTCCTTAGTTAAATAAAGGAAAGCTTGAATATTGCTTTCCATATACTGTCATATTCTAATAAATTATACTCTTTCAGACATGATAAAGAGTTTGAGTCAAAGGTTTTACAAGCTAATATAAATTAAGAAAAAGGGAGACATTTTTAAAAAGTAACATATAAAGAACCTTGATCCATGTAGCAAGTAGTTTAACTTTCTGCATAACAAAAAAAAAAAAAAAAAAAAAAAAAGCAATTTTAGCATTATGATCAAATAAATACTCTTCTTCTGCATTCAACAGAAATGTGATAATTTGCACCAGCTAAGCAGTGCTTAATTTCTTTTTCTGGTACACTCTACCTATTTTTGAGTTGACCTGTTTGATCTGTGAATTGCTTGTTTCATAAAGTATTAAGCTTTGAAATTGAATTTGTAGAGAGTGACTTCAGGCATTACTTGTTCCTTTCAGCTTGTCTGTTTGCCGTCAGGCAGAAAATACTCTAGATCAAGAAAGAAATGAGTGGCCTGCACTGGTTCTCAAAGAATGATGGAAAGAGTATTTTAAGAGAACTCTTTCCAGTTCTAACWGAAAGTTACTCAATTCAGTGGCATTTACATAGGCTAACATATGTGAATGTCAGACCTGTATGTGGAGGCTTTCTTTTAACCCTGTCTTTTCACTGCTTTGCAGTGACCAAACAATGTTTTGTCATTAAAAGAATTTTTGCTGCATTCCCTTTGATTGCTGTCGCAAGGCTTTTGAGGAAAAAAAAAAGAAAAGAAAAAGAAAAAAAAAGAAAAAAAAATGAGTTGGCCTGTTCAGCTTGGAGAAGAGAAGGCTGAGAGGGGATATGATTAACATGTATAAGTACATGAAGGGAGAATGTAGGAAGGAAGGGGCCAAGCTCTTCTCAGTGGTGGCCAGTGACAGGACAAGGGAAAATGGGTATAAGTTGAAACRCAGGAAGTTCCGTCTCCAGGTGAGGAGGAACTTCTTTCCTGTGAGGGTGACAGAGCCCTGGAACAGGCTGCCCAGGGAGGTTGTGGAGTCTCCTTCTCTGGAGGTCTTCAAAACCCGCCTGGATGCCACCCTGTGCCACATGCTCTAGGTGTCGCTTTTTGAGCAGGAAGGTTGGACTAGATGATCTCTASAGGTTCCATCCAACCTTAAACATTCTGTGATTATGTGGGGAAAAAAAAAAAAAGTGCATAAGTTAAACCAAATGGGCTGACCAGTTTAATATATATGTTTTACAGAACCACACAATCACACAACAGTTGAGATTTTGAAAGGACCTCTGCAGATCTACCACTGTCCACCACTGTCCTCCTCAGCCAGGATTACCTGAAGCAAGTTGTCCAGGATAGGTTAACCTATTCAGATAGCTTTTGAATATCTCAAAGATAGAGACCTCACAATCTCTCTAGGCAGCCTGTTCTAGTGCTTGAACACCCTCACAGATAAAAAGCTTTTCTGTATGTTCAGATAGACCTTCCTGTGTATTGGTTTTTGTGTACTTTGCTTCTCAACGTATTGTTGGACACCACTAAAAAGAGTCTAGCACTCTTTATATACCCACTTCAGATATTTATATTAATCAAAAAGATTCCTCCTCAGTCTTCTCCAAGTTGAACAGGCCCAGTTCTCTCAGCCTTTCCTTATAAAGTAGATGCTCTAGTTGTCTCTTTGATGGACTTTCTCCAGTAATTCTATGTCCCTCATACTGGGGAGCTCAGAACTGTACACAGTCCTCAAGATGTGGCCTCACCRGGGGTGAGTAGGGAGGAAGGATCATTTCCATTGACCTGCKGGCAACACTCTTGCCTAATGCACCTCAGAATCGTATTGGCCCTCTAGGCCAAAACGATACATTGCTGGTTCATGGTCAGTCTGGAATCCACCAGGACTCCCAGGTCCTTCTCTGCAGAGCTGTTCCCCAGGAGGTCGACTTCCCAGCCTGTCCTGGTGCCTAGGATTATTCAAGGGCAAGACCCTGCACTTCCTTCGTTGAACCTCACGAGGTTCCTCTCTGCTCAACTTTCCAGCCTGTCTAGAGCTCTCTGAATGGCAGCACAGCCCTTTGGGGTACTCACTCCTTCCAGGTTGGTATTTGTGGATGAATTGCTTGCAAAGGGGGAATTTAGGGAAAAAATAGGGCCTGACAGAATTTATGACAGTACAAAAGCTTGCTTGGGGGAATACACAGTGGCCACTTCCAGGATCGTTATGCTATGGCTCTTTAGGTAGGACAATCTGCCTTCCTTGCAGCTGCAAAGAGGAGTAACAGAGGGTGGAGCAGAGTGAAGACACCATAGCTAAACTGTATTGTACTCCCTGTACCATGCAGTTGATAAGCGACATTGTAGCTGCCTAATGGGAAATAGATAAYCAGGTGTCTGGTGCCGAACCAGCAAGGGCGGCAAATCACTCCTTTTGGATCAACTTTCCTTGAACTTTCCTCATTATAATCTCATTATAATGCCAACATACACCTCTGTTCCAAAAGTTACTTGCCTCTGAATTATGAGGCACTCCTCACTCCTCATCATGCACTCTAGATTACGATTGACTATACCTTTAAATGAAAGYAAGATAATTCTTTGCCMATCAATAACAATAGTATGTATAACTATAGCTATTCAAGCTCCACCTAAATATAAGAAAAATAGATAAAAGGTGAGTTACAGAGGGAAGGAGTAGAGGAAAGAGTCCATCGTAACTTCTGGATCAGTCGACTGATCCTCCCAACTTTACTCCTATTGAGTTGGAACACCGCCTGAGGAGACTCCTCGAGCCTCCCATTTTCTGGTGTGAGTGATGATTGCACATTTGTACATCAGAACTGGCTAAAAATCTCACACTGTAGTAGAGAATGTCCTGTACTGACAWCCAAAACTTTCTTTGTAACTGTTGCATTTGAATAAATCATACTATTTGGGAACTCAATTTGCTTTTAGGAAGGTGATTGGACCTATGGTCAACACACTGTTAATGATGCTGATATTGCCAGATTTAGGCCTATAGTTGAACATACTGCTTGAGAACTCGTTCCCTGTTTTGAAGGCGATCAGTCCTATCGTAGACAAACTGTTCGTGAATTCCATACTACCACAGTCTACAGCTATAGACAATAGCTGTCACAGTTTTTGATATCTTCATCTCCTTACTGATTCCTGACTTTAAACTGCATGATGTTATCAAGAAACTTGCTGAGGATGCACTCCATTAATGAAGAAGTTGAATAGGATTGGACATAGTACTGACCCCAGGGGGACCCCACTAGCTACAGGCCTCCAGCAAGACCTTACACAACTAATAACAAATCTTTGAGCTCTGACATTCAGCCAGTTCTCAATCCACCTCTGTGTTCTTTCATCTAAACCTCACCTCCTGAGCTTGCCTATAAGAGACAGTGTCAAAAGCCTTGCTGAAATCAATGTAGACAACATGCACTACTCTTCCCTCACCTACTCAGCCAGTCATTCCACTATTGAAGACGGTCAGATTGGCTAAGCATGATTTTCCCTTGGTGAATCCATGCTGACTACTCCTGCTTACCTTCTTCTCTTCCATGTGCTTGGACATGGCATTAAGGATGAGTTGTTGATTGACCTCTCCAGGAATGGAGGTGAGCCTGACTGACCTGTAGTTTCCTGGGTCCTCCTTATGCTTTTTTTTCCTAGGTCTTCCTTTTTATCTCTTTTCTCRCTTTGAGCTGAGGGTCAGGCAGCGCCCAACAGTTTTTGGAGTCCCTTTTCTATGAAGACAAAGGGCTGTCATCCTGCAGGAGGGAGTGCCATCCATGGTGGTGGCTGGTGGCAGCTTTCTGACTTGCAAGAAGCCAGAAGGATAATCAGAATGGGCAGGAGGCCTGCAGATGTGACAGGAAGGAGCTCACAGTGATGAGGCAGTGTGCTTCCTATAAGAACCAGAATGATGTAAAGTTGAAAACTAATTGCTTTGGAGGCCCCTTTCAGTCTACTCTGCTACATGGGTCTCAGCTTGCATAGAAGGGCAGCATGGAGTGACAGAGAATCAGGATGCACCACATGAGCCACTGAAGAACAGGAAGATGCCCAGCCCCATGGCACATCCAGGAGTTTACTGCTTCAAATAAATCATCATCAGACCTCTGCACTTTGCTGTCCCTGGTATGCATTTCAAGGACAGGAGTGTGTGTGTGTGCATTGGGAAGGGGCTGCTGGTTAAAGAACGCACAAGCACACAAACAGAAACACACAGAGCCCTTGGTTGACTGGTAAGCATCATTGCTTTATTCACTGCTCTTGCTTCTCAGGGGATTCCCCTACATAATGTCCAGCTGACCATACAGAGTTGCCAGTGAGTMATTTCTGAGGTCCATGGCCACCCTGGCACCAAGGTGGGACCAGTCACTTTCTACAAATGGGCAGTAAGGACGAAGCCAAGTGTTGCACAGAGATGAGGGATCTTCTGTATTAGCATCTCTGGAACAGATTGTCCAAAAGCTCCACATCTTCATGTTCAACGTGCTGCCAATGTGGTTGTTGCCCATCCCACTTTCTCCCCTTTCCTTAGATGAGCAAAATTAATTGTTTGGTTTCTGCCACCTGGCAGGAAATCTCCCCACTGCTAGCCGCAGGCGCTGCCATTTGCTGTGCAGGCTGCAAGAAGGGAGAGGAGGAGAGGAGAAGAGCTCAGAGGACAGAAGGACAAGCTGGACAAGGTCCATGAGCGGAGGTTCATGGACCCAGCTCTCTGTGCCCACCCCGCTTCCCAGCCCTCTGCACCACAAGCAGCAGGGCATCAGACCCATGCCCTTGCTGCCATGGCAGGACAGCCCTGGCTCCTGTGAGAGCTAGGCAGTGCCCATGCAGAGCTGCTCTGCTCTCACCGTCTCCTCAGCTCCATCCTCCATCCGCGATGGTTGTCAGAGCTGGCAGAGGCATCTGGTGCCTCTTCCTCTGCTGGCTCTTCCTCCTCCTTGCAGGGTATGAGGAAGAGCTCGGTCTTTTCCTTTTGCTACCAAAACAGAAGAGTGAGGCAACTGAGTCAGGATTCCCCAGGAGGAGCAAGGACAACTAGGAAGGGAAGCACCCAGCTAGCAAACATAAAGAACCCTTGGCCTTTACCAGCTGCCTTTCAGCCTCCTGCCACTGCTGCTCCATCTGTGCCAGCAGCTGCTGGTTGATGAGCAGCGTTTGCTCGAGAGCCTGGAACAGAGAAAGAACCCAAGGCTGAGCATGGCTGGAACAAGAGRCTCCCAGGCAGCAGGGAGATGGCCAGCATTGCTGCCTGCTGCCCAGGGCCACTCTGCCTCTGGGTGACGCCCCTATGTAAGCTCCACAGTGGGGCTGCASGGCAGCTTTCCTACCTGGAGACAATCCTGCTGCAGGTCATGCCGTTGAGGGCCTTCCTTCATAGCCCCCTCCACCTCCTGTGTGGGCACAGGAGTCTTCAGAGGTGGCTTGGATGCCTGAAAATGAGAAACCATCCACTGCAGAGACTGAACATCAAGAACAGAGCTTTGGGGCACCCCGAAAGTCTCCAACCGCTTACCTCTTCAACGCCCATTTTCTTGAAAGAATTAGTCATTTCTTGGAGCTGCTCGGCACGCTCCAATTCTGGAAGGAAAAGCAGAAGATGGAAARAGACCTCAAACCCACCAGAACTGCCCTGCTGATTGRKGTGCCTCTGRCACAGMTCTCCAGSAGAGSAGGAGAGGCATAGATATGGATCCCGYTCTTCCAGACCTTCTTTTTCCCCAACAGTCCCCAGAGCCTGGCCTGTTCCTACTGAACTCCAGCCCTCACCCTCCAGCCTGGCTTGCCTACCCCGAGACATGGTCAGGTTGGTGTACGCGGCCAGGTCCTTCACATATTTGCAGATRTATCGGASGGCCGCATCGATRACCTCATCGCAGCTGGGCTCAATGGGCTGCCCTTCTGCTGCAAGAGGTTCTTCTGTGTCATGGCAACGAGGAACAAGACAGAGAAGAGGAGAGAACAATTGAGCACAGCTCCTGCCAAGCAYCGCTCTTGTCTGCACTGTGCCYTCCCAGTGCTGCAGCTCTCCCAAACCGCTGGAGCAGGCAGGAAAACCCCAGCAGAGGGACAGCACGGCCTTGCTGAGGCCATCCAGGGCTTCCCCTGCCTGATCCCTCTTCCAGGACTCTCTTGCTTCCTTGCAAACCTGTGCCAGCTCCCYCCAGCTCTCCTCGCTCTCCCAGAGCAGATGCCTTTTGTGGGTAGCTACTGGACTCAGCCCAGCACCCCGACCTGTCCCTGCCCTGCCAGCCATGTTCCCTGTGTACTTGGGCAACTCAGCGCTTACCCATCTCGGGCTCTTCTTCTTCATCAGGAGGCATCTCAGATGCCTCTGCGCTGGGGACCCCCACGTCGAGGTTCTCCTCGACCTTTGGGACAAAGTTGGAAAGAAAATGTCTGAGAAAGGCTGGAGAGCAGCTGTGGAGGGAAGGGATCTGGACGGCAGCTCCAGGAGGGCATCCTGGCCATGGCCACCGAGAGCTGCATCCTGTGGGCTGTTGTTACCAGATCCCAGGCACGGTCTGAGCTGGAGGCATTGGTGCTGCTCTCCTCTTGCTCCTGCTGGAGGACCACATCCTCGACAGTGTCCTCGGGTRCCTGGCTCTGCTGGCACCTCCTCTTGCCGAAGCAAGACCAAGAAGMCGGCACTGCGAGCAAAGCCCAAGGCCCAGCCATGAGCACCAGTGCCCASCCGCCCAGCACGAGCTGCGCTTGCTGCCGAGGGTCTCCGATCAAGCGGGCACTTTCTTACCCAYGCACGAACTGCCCAGGTCCCGCAGGCCGCAAGTCAGGCCCCTCCGCCAGGTGTTCCTGAGCCGCTGGGCTGGTGTCTCGCCCGGCACCCAATCCAGGTCCACCTGTTTGGGCAACCCCACCACCCACCTGGARAAGCTCCAGGGAAATACWACTGCCCAGCGAGCAGCAGCCGCCTGTCGCCTCTCCAGCTCCATTTCCACTCTCCAGTGCCTCTCTGGCAGCTGGAAGCGGACAGACTTGGGGGGGTCAATACTCATCCCTGCCTGGCGGAGCATGGCTGTGACTGGACTCAAAGTCACTGACTCCAAGCTGTCACCGCCACCAGAGGTACCAAAGATCCAAAAGGGCTGCTCCACGTCACAGGCTGCAACCACGGAGCGACCACTTGGCACCTCCCACCTCCTCAATCATCCAAGGAGATGTGGGACCTGGCCAGGAGCTCTTKGCTGATATCACCAACCACGCCACTATGATCCAAAAGTACCAGTGTTGATGCATAACTGCTGGGTGCCTGTGTCAGAGGGAGGGAGGATGAGGCATCTCCCCACATGCCCACCTCACAGATATGCACAGAATCACACAGAATGATTAAGGCTGGAAGGGACTTTCAGAGATCATCTAGTCCAGGCCCTCTGCATGAGCAGGGTCACCTAGTGCTCATTTCTCAGTGTTGCKCAGAATGATGTTCACGTGGGTTTTGAGTATCTCCAAGGAAGGAGACTTCACAGTTTCTCTGGGCAGCCTGTGCCAGTGCTCTGTCACCCACACTGTCAAGAAGCTTTTCCTCAGATTCAGGAGGAACTTTATGAGCTTCAGTTTGTGGTCACTGCCACTTGTCCTGTTGTTGGGCACTGCTGAAGAGTCTGGCCCTGGGCTTTTGACACCATCCCTTAAAGTATTTGTACACCCTATTAAGATCTCCTCTTAGACGTCTTCAGGCTATGCAGATCCAGCTCCCTCAGCCGCTTTAGGAGAGAGATGCTCCAGTCCCTTAATCAGATTTTCTTACCCCTCAAGACTCTTAGGTCCTTCTCCACAGACCTACTCTCCAAAAATACATCCTTCAGCCTGTCCTTGTCAGTGCATGGGGTTATTCCTCCTCAGGGGCAGGACCCTTCTCCCCTTATTGCATTTCATGAGGCTCCTCTATACCTATCTCTCCAGTCAGTCCAGGACTCTCTGAATGGTAGCACAGCTCTCTGKTGTGTCAGCATTCCTCCCAATTTTGTATCATCAGCAAAATTTCTCATGGCGTACTCTGTTCCTTTATTCAGGTTGAAGAATACGTTGAACAATATTTGTAGTGGAAATGTCTTTGGAGTATCTGACAAGGAGTCATTGTCTTTCAGAGTATGTGATATCAGTCCAGCATGTGAAACTACACATTCACAAAATTCCTATCAGGGCCAGGCATGCATATACCTTTTTGTTATCAATATATAGTTTCAGTAAAGCTTTGCAGAAGTCAATATAGACAACATGCACTACTCTCCCCTCATCTTCCCAGCCAGTCATTCCACTACAGAAGACTATCAGATGATTAAACATGATTTCCCTTTGGTTAATCCTGCTGAGTATTCCTGATTACCCTCTTATTGTTCACATTTATCCAGGATGAGCTGTTCATCACCTTTCCAGGGACAGAGATGAGAGCGTTTGACCTCTTTCTTGCCATTTTTGAACACTAGAGTGACATTGGCTTTCTATCAGTCCTCTAGCAACTCTCCTCCATGACCTTTCAAAGATGATTAGGAGTGGCCTAGCAGTGATGTCTGTCAGTTCCACCAGCACTCGTGAGTCCATCCTATCATGGCCGATGGACTTATGGATGTCAAGTTTCCCTAAATGATCTCTAACTCAATTCTCCTTGACCAAGGAGAATTTTCCTTTCTTTCTTACAAGGAGAATATTTCTTTCTTCAAACTTTGTTCCTTGTCTCCAGGGTATGGGATTTCTGAGGACTGGTCTTTGCAGTAAAGACTGAAGCAAAGAAGGCATTGGTAGGAGTAAAGATAAACAACAGCAGTATGGACATATGATTCCTATTAGAGAGAAATGAAAATTTGTCAGCCAAGTGGAAGTATTCAGGGAAGACCAAAATGACTTTAAAAAGCGCAACTTCCTTTAGCACTGTGGTTTTAAAGACAATTTTTTGAAGACACAGTTTTATGAAAGTAAGAAACAGCAAAGGTGGTTCATTTTTTCATGGCAATAGGACTACATGTAGCGGTTATAGGAAGACAGCAGGTGTACACAAGTGATGCTAACTCTAGTAAGTGAACTCACTAACTAGAAAATCTAGAAAAACTAGAAATAGTATAACTATCAATATGTACAAATATCTGAGGGGTGAATGAAGAGAGGAGGAGGCCAAACTCTTCTCAGTGGTGGCCAGTGAGAGGACGAGGGGTAATGGGTATAAGTTGAAACACAGGAAGTTCCATCTCCATGTGAGGAAGAACTTCTTTCCTGTGAGGGTGACAGAGCCCTGGAACAGGCTGCCCAGGGAGMTTGTGGATTCTCCTTCTCTGAAGATCTTAAAAACCTGCCTGGATGTCACCCTGTGCCCCGTGCTCTGGGTGTCCCTGCTGGAGCAGTGGGGTTGGACTAGATGATCTCTAGAGGTCCCTTCCAACCTCAAACATTCTGTGATTCTGYGAAATGCAATAGCCCAATGCTGGAAATCAAAGAAGAATAGAAAATACCCAAGTATTATTTCTCTTGTCTCCTTGATAAAAGCAAAAAGTATCTGGGAATGGGTGTAATTTGCAAGAAGAGATATATTTAGCTGCCATAGCTCAGGAGATTAATGCTTATTAATAGGAATATGACAACAGCATATCCTTGAAATAAATTTTAATCTAATCTGATTTTACTTGCTGATGTTATATGCCCATTTAATATGAAGGATATTCTGGTCATCTAAACCCTTTTCTATTCAGTAGAAAGAACTGAATACTTGAATACCTGAAGGATTCTATAGAAAGTCACATTTTATAAAATAACATTGAATTTTGAAAAAATTATAATATGGTATGATATGATATGATATAAGCCACCTCATATTTTCATCTGTATCTGCCAGGAATTGAACAGTATTTGCAAAAACTTGGAGCTCTTTTGGGCAATAAGGGAATAAGAAATACACCGTGGCAGAGGTCATTGAATAGATATCATCTATACTGAAAAGAAAAACTTGTGCTAGAAGTTTTTACCTAACTAGTATAAAATTATTGTACGATCCATTGAGTATACTCTCCTGTGCAAATAAGACTGATATTTTCCAGAGATTCAAGTCTTCTCTTAAGAGATGTTTTGATCTGTGTGAGGAGTTGGGAAATTTTGAAAGTGTGTTTTTGTATCTGTGCTGTATATCCTATGCCTGTTTCCTCAKATTCCTGCAGCTCTGACTGACGTTTCAGGTTGTTTTGAAGGACTGAGAAAGTGATGCAAGTTTACTCAGTAGATATATATATATATATTTTCTTTTTACAATCCAGAGAAAAACTTTAGGAAGACCCCATTTATCAGGCCTTCCACAAATTATAAGTGGACAAAAGAAAAAAAAAAATGTGGGTAAAGTGTAAAAAAAGTAAAAGATTTTGCATTAACATGTAAAATTAGAAGGCTAAAGGGAGTAGTCTAAACACTGACTTCAGCTGCCTAGCAGGGACCTGCAGAGAAGACAAAGCCAGACTCTTCTCAGAAGTTCACAGTGAAAGGATGGATCAGTGAACACAAGTTGTGGTAAAGAAATTTAGTTTCAAAATTTATGGAAAAAAAGCCTTCACAATAAGGTTAAGCACTGGAATAAATTACAAAGAGGTATCCCAGAGAGCCTTGCTCTTTGAAAAGATTAAAAATTAGACAAGCCTCTGAGGACTCTGATTTAACATTGAAGAAAACTTTGCTTCCAGTTGGCCTTATATCAATTGTCCGAAGGTCCACACCAAATTATTATATGATTTTTGAATTAACAAATCATCTCTATTAAATAGAATTGTTAGATTCTTCAGCAAAAATACATGCTAGACAAACATGGTTCAATATCTCCTATTACAAAGTCATAGAAGGAAATAGAAAGGATATACAGAGGATGAGAACATGAAAAACCTAAGGCAATGCTTCTTACACTGGAAATAAAACTAGCTACATTGTATCAAATTAGATTTTTTTTTATTTTGTTTTGTTTCCCCAGTTTGCAGTCTGTAATTATCTTCATCAGTTTATCTGTTCTTTGTGCTATTGCTTCTATTAGAGTGTATCTTTTAAAATCTTAGAGAAAAAAATGTTTCCTTGGAAAACTAATTCTTGTAGTGATCTGTACGTATGAGCTGACATGCATTGTCAAATGAACTTCCTATGTCTTTATTTTTTTTTCCAAAACCAGCATTTTATTTAAGATTTATTTTTTCCCCTCACTACTCAGAAAGGTGTTGCTCTGACAAATAGGGATTACAATCCAATAGTATCAGATGTTTTCTGCAGACTCCTACCTCCATCAGACATGTGTTTTAAATAAAAGTTAGCTTAGGTCTCACACTATATCTATTTTCATTTCCTTAATTCTGTTATAATAGTTATTCTATCCAAATTTTATCTTCCCAACAATAAATGTAAAACCTAATTTAAGCTATACCAATTAGATCTGGGTTTGTGATTTTATCTCTTGGTTATACATTTAATAGTTGATTTAAGCTACACAAATTGCTTAAGATCCTGGAGAAGGAGGGGATGTGATCCTGATAAATCATACAGGGTTTCAGATGAAGTGGAAATGTGCCTGGTTAGGAGTTGCTGTTATCCGGGTTCCCTATGGCTTTCTTTATACTGGTAATTGAGCAAATTATGGGTCCAGTCCTCTAAACCCTCCACACATGGAACTTCTGTTTTCAATAGAAGCTYCAATTGCAAGGGGCTTGGCTATAATCCTACAGCCAGCCAGAGCAGAGGGGTCAGGTGAGAGGTGGTGAAAGGCAGTGGGAATCAGTTCTGCCCAAGAGAAGATTAAAGAGCATGGTGACTCTTTCACAGTTTTTCTTTTGCTCTTACCTTAGAGCACAAGGAAAAATAATTTTACACCTGCTTCCTTTCTTCATTGTGCTGAATGTCTTGCTCTTCTAGCTGATATGTGGATAACCTTGACCTATTCTTAACTCTGCTGGCTTTTGTGTCAGAGTAATAGCTCATACTCATGACTACTATCACAACGTGAATGACAAAATCTGAAGAAACCTGAAGATAAGCGCCGCTTTACAGGACTTAATGCAATGTTTCTGAAACAACTGAGAAGAAATCCACTTCTGAAAAAAAATTTAAGCTTCTAGAAGTTAAGACAGTGCTTTAGGTTGTATGCATGTCCTTCTGTATTCATACTGCCTTCTGTCTATGCTGACAAACCTATTTCTCATACTGAGGGCTTGATTCAGTTCCAATCTATGAGATTAGGTGAGAAATACAGATGCTTGGACTAGGCTAAAGCTTATCTCTTCTTTACATTTCATATTCCATTCAGTATAAATGTAGCTTTCTACAAGCTGATTAACTCAAGCACAGATAGAAGAGAGGAGTCCAGCAATTCCCAGGCAACTGTATTATCTAGTCTGGGAATCTTGGAAATATATAGGAGGTAATCCTAGGAACTAGAATGTCTAAAGTGATATTTCTAGGTGATCTCAAGGCAACTGTATACTCTGAAAGCAAAGAAGAATTAAACAGTTATAGGAGTGGTTATATTAGGTTGTCATCTCTTGGTAACGCAGAGCTTCAGTAAGGACTTGCACTCTGAGAACTCAGCACTCAGAGAACTGTGCAGATACTGGTCATCTTTTGAGATAAATTGTCTAAGGAAAGAGCTTTTGTACTTAAAAAAAAAGCTAAGGTGGAAGTCATCATCAATCAGTGACCCAAGGAAAGCTCAGAGAGTTTTCTCAGAATTATTCCTAGAAGGACTGAGAAGTTCTTTAATTTAGCAGGGATCAGCTAGAAAAGTCCCTGGAGAACTAGCTGAGAAACATTGTTTATGTTAAAAATCAAATGCTGCATGGAAAATGAGCCACATATCAAAACAAATAAACAAACAAAAACAACCCCAAAATTAAGAGATAGATACTTAGTTAAGAGAAAGAAATAGATGAAAATGAATGCCAGTAGGGACAGTGAAATGTAGAGCACAGTACACATTCACATCACTCAGTTAATTTTGAGAAAAATATCCTTTCTCACTTTAGTTTCTTATGTGGCAGAAGACAGGGCCAAAGGAATTCTCAAGGATGTCTTTATTTTTCTTTGAAAACATTTTCCCTCAAAATTCTGGTAAAGAATTTAGTGAAGAGTATAAGTGAGAGGGAGAGGAATCACTTTTGTCTATTTTGAGCCTCATGTTACAAGTCAATATTGAAACAGATGGCAGTTTTGGCACAAAATAATACATATATTTGTACATATACATACATATATCAATATATACATACACATCCCACATACACAGAATTACTAGCAAAGTATTTCTAATTTTAAATATTAAAACTGTGAATTCCAAGAAAATTGGGACTCTTTGCAGTAAATGAAGCCCCTTATTTATCACCTAATTCCCTTTTATTTGGATAAAGAATGGGATGAAAACACAAGAGAGAAATATATTGGACSAAAGATTAGCAGGAGGCACTGGCAATTGCAAGTTATAGCTTATATTTGCAAGGAATGAGCCTTATTATTTTTAAAGTAAAAAAAAAAAAAAAAAAACTTCTTATTTTGTTAAATCATATAAAAATAAGGCATGCTCTTGCAACTCTGAGATATGTAGATTTTTCGCACTACTATCAACAAGAAAAAAATCCATACAAAGTAAATATTCACCTAGATGTTTACTGATCTGAGCCTGCTAGAAACTTGTGATGTGCAAAACAGCACCTTATGTTTTATCTGGAACTGTGCCAATGTGTGATAATAGACTCACTGAAATCAGWACAAAGTGGGCAAAATAAACCAACAGTATCAAAAAGATAATTTTGCGTATACTCTAAAGATTATTAATGGCTTAAGATCTCAGCACCAAGCAGATTCTTGTTTTGAATGATGTCCTATAGAAAGAAAGTGAAAACTCAGTTTACTAATTAACCTTTTTTTTTTTTTTTTAATATTATTACATTGCTGATTAGTCTGATGACTGTATAGGTGTTGCTGGAGATTAAATGCAYAGTCAGAAACATCACAGAGTCAATGGAGCCAAGCAAATAAGGCARACAAAGATGAGAAAGGCCAAGGAAGCTAAGAGAATATGCTGGAATATCAGAATGATACAATGAAAGTATCTTAAAAAAGTGGAATAAGTAGCTGAAAGACTTTAGGAGAAGCAGAAAATAATCTTATATTGCTATTAGATAAAAGATACATGATCAGGTTTTAAATGCATTTTACTTAGGAAACAACTTAGAAGTTCATTTCTACTACAAGGTCTACTTAAGTTCTTAAGTTTTACTTAAATCCACAACATCCTAAATCAAAACATAAAAATATAGTCTCATATATTTATGGATTATGATAATTGTTGTACAATAGACAACTATGAGAACTCATGATTTAGGACTTCATTTATAAAATATAATATATTATATATAATATTTCATCATAAGGCAGTGCCTTTTATATATAAGGATAAACTACGTAATAGCATAACTATAGTATATTAAAGCATTGCACATTAGAGAATTCTTAGGGTGAAGGGAAAAGAGAGAGGTAGAAACAGAGATTTTCCTTTTGCTATCCTTGCCACTTCCTGTCCAGATGATCTGAAGAACACCAATGTTTTTTGTGCAAGTCAGTGATGCAATATGACACTTGATTTGTATTCTATCATACTTCATTGAACTTCCTCTCACAAAATCTAGTAAATAAAAGAGCTTGATATCATGACAAWCAGATATTTTTGAAATGCTATGAACATAAAGAAAATAAAATTCTTATATTGATACTAAGGCTTAAAACTTTAGTTATTATTTCAAATAAATATGTAGGGTGCTGCTATAATCTCTGGTTTTATCTCCATGCTCTCTCTGTTAATTAAATCACATTAGGAGATTCAGTGAATTTTTGGTAGTTCCAATAGGTAACAGATGATTATTTCAGATAGGTGATGTCCTGGCAAGCTACTGTCTCTATGATAGACTCTACAAATAATCTGCAAGACTGCATAGGTACCTCCCAGCAGTCTGTGATTTTACCTACATTTACATGCATGATTAGAAGAAAATGGTTACTGAATGTTCTATTTTATAAATAAACCAAATCTATTGAATGATAACTCCATTCAAGAATTATTATTACTAATAATTGTTATTATTAATTACTTGTTATTGTTATTTAACATACTTGAATTTCAGAGCAGAACAAAAAAAAAAAGAATTAACTGGTGAGAACCTGAATTTTGTCATGCATTTCTTCTTCCATCTGCAAACCTACTTTTTTCAGATGTCCTGGCAAACCTACTTTTTTCAGATGTCCTGGCAAGCTACTGTCTCTATGATAGACTCTACAAATAATCTGCAAGACTGCATAGGTACCTCCCAGCAGTCTGTGATTTTACCTACATTTACATGCATGATTAGAAGAAAATGGTTACTGAATGTTCTATTTTATAAATAAACCAAATCTATTGAATGATAACTCCATTCAAGAATTATTATTACTAATAATTGTTATTATTAATTACTTGTTATTGTTATTTAACATACTTGAATTTCAGAGCAGAACAAAAAAAAAAAAAAAGAATTAACTGGTGAGAACCTGAATTTTGTCATGCATTTCTTCTTCCATCTGCAAACCTACTTTTTTCAGGAGCTAACTTGTATGTACCCGTATGTACTCATATGCATGGTTATGAATGATCCACGAATCACATCTCTATCTGATTTCATTTCACTTTGAATAAGACAGAACAAGATCTTTAAGCTCTTGAGCTAACTTATACCCTTATGTCAGACCAGACTCTCCATGACTATAAATTGATTAAGATTCCAATTTTAGGTGCCTTTTGTGTGATAGAGCCATTAATCTTGCCTTTTCTCTCTCTGTCAGAATGAACCTGTTGGAGAACTTACATTTGTTTGTGTACATGTACATTCTTATGGACTGTTTTGAACAGTGAATTGCAGATCTTGGGAGAGAGGCAGAGAGTAACAGATAAGTCAGTTGGTTTACTATTTATTTAGGAATATGAAAAATAGAATTTGTACTTAAGAAGGTTTTCATAAGTCAGCCACATTGACCATTAGCCTCCTGTTGTCATTAGCATTCTTCTGCACAATAGGCTAAAAGAACATACATTGTCCTCATCTAGATTCATAGGCAGACTGAAACAAAGTAGATATCTGACCCCTTTTTTAGACAGTGACCATTACTGAGTGTCTTTCTTACASACTTAGACAAATACAAAGTATATGTCAGTTGTGGATAGTGAGTGGGAAGAAAGTCTGAATATATTCCAAATTTACTAATGAGTGTGAGGTTTATCTGCTCTTACATTTTTAAAGGTTTCAGCTTGTAAAGAAAACATCTATAATACTCTTTAGCACCTCTCACTTGATGATCCATGATCAAAATTAGAAATAGTTTTACAAAATATAAATCATTCCAGACAAACACAAATACCTTTTTTTCATAAAGTGACAAAAACAGTTGATGAGGGGAATAGAGTAGGTATATCTAGCTTTTATTAAAGCATTTGATACAGTGTCAAATGAAATTCTACTCACAAAATTAATTCAAATTGGCATGGATATGAACACTGTCACACARAATGAAAACTTGCTGAAGGACTGCAAACAATCTACTGATAAATGACAATGTATTCAGCTGAATTTACAGCATGTAAATGAAATTCAGAGATAATACTAAATTCATTTGGGAGCTGTTATGAAAACCTCCAAGGAGAGAGAAATAGTACTGAAAAAGAAAGAGAATTAGTAGCATGCACATAAAATACTGAAATGATTCACAGTTCCATAAATTTTAAGACCAGCAGGAACTATTACGATCATCTAGTCTGACCTCCTGCATAACACAGGCCATAGAATTTTAACAAGTGATTTCTGCATCAATCCTGTAACTTTAAGATGAGCAAGGCGCTCTATCTGAGAAATAAATCTAATCTCAATTTAAAAACTTCACATTTTAGAGAATTTATCACGACCTTAGGTACATTGTTTCAGTGGCTAATTATCCTTACCATTACTAAAAAGAAAATTGCACCATGTATGAGACAGGGGAGATGCAAGTGAATGCAAGGGTATTAAATAAAAAGTATTTCTTGCAAAACAGTAAAATGAAAAAGCCCTCAGGATAGTGAATGGCAATTTAGATTGGAATTTGGCCTTTTCAGTGCCCATAGTGAATTGTGACAAAGGCATTTTTAGCTGTAGAGATATGTCAGAACATAGATGTGCAATCTCATCTATGATATATAGTTGCATTGCAGGGTCTATTCAAATTTGGGTACTTTGCAGCCATTACCTGCATCTGCTTCATTATTTTAAATTGGACAGAAGTTTACTTTGCAGAGAACATCTCAATCTCTTCGTTTTATATAGTGRAGTGATATCAGAATGCACAACTGTGTTTCCTTTGGATAACTCCTTCTGGATTACTTGGAGCCAGGCCTGGAACACATCTTGCAGAGGCAGTTTAAACAGCAGTTCTACTTCAGGATCTTCCAGATCTTTTTGAAAATTTAATTAGAGATTGTTGGGGAATTCCTGGGATCATCCTGAGGAACTTGAGGATACCTGCTGTAGGCAGATAAGTACAAATAAGAACAGCCACAGGAGACTGACTTCTTCTGAAAAGCTCGTGCAGTTACTAATGAGTTCTATGGGTTGCTCCTGTTCAGAAGGTGCAGGGGCACCTGATCAGGGAAGGTCAAGCACCTTCTAGACAGGGCTAGGAAGAGGCCTCTGTAAAATCCAGACCAACAGTGCAATGAACAGATGAATCACTTTGCTTAGAAGGGTATGAAGAAGGGCCTGGCAGTGCTAATCAGCTCAGCACTCAAATGTCTTCAACTGTGGGGACAAAATAGCACAGAATTTAGTCCCTGCATCTACTGGAGTGACTGCTGTTGCAACATCAGAGACTTCAACCCAGAACTCAGATGCAGCTTCAGAAGGAGGATGCAGTCTGTGGCTGCAAGCAGGGTTTTAAGRCCCCTCACTGAGGATGGCACTAATGGTTGGCCAATCTACAGGAGGTGTGCAGTGGTTGAGGATCTGAGGTGCATGAGTAAAGAAGTTGCAGGAGTCGCGCAGTAGAATGTGCAGCATGAGAGAACAAATGAAAAGAAAATACTATTCTGTAGCCCCAGTCAAATCTAAATGGGGACAGTGTTATTTAGAATGATATGAAAGATAGAAATGCATTAATAGGAGCGTGTCTTCACAAAAAGAAGCAATGCACTTAAAGTGAAATATTATCACTTTGTCTCAGAAAAAAAGAATTACAATTAGACCGTCTGCTTCTTAATATATAATTGTGGCCATGAAGATTTCATTTTTTTTTCTGAATTAAGTAATTGTTTTTTGTTTACAATGTACAGATTGATTACCCATGTTAAGCACTTCTCACCTGAGATTAGCTTATACTTTTTGAGAATAATTTTGATCATAAAAAGTAATAATTGTGTTAAATAATCACAAATCAACTTAGTCAAAAGCATACATTTGTCAAATAAAAGAATATCATCTATCTTTGGTGTACTTTCTCTAAAAGATATAATTTATCTTTTCAACAGTTTTTTCTCTTATTCAGACATGTAAGACTCAGTTCTTAAAAATACTGATCCTTAAGAGTAATAATAAGTCATATTGTCATTAACATAGAAGGGAGTACAAATGACAAAGTTTGTCGATGTGTTTGAACAAAAACTGTGTCTCAGCAAAATGAAATGTAAGTGTAAGGAGATGGACAACTCTTTCAGATTAGTTCCAAAACTCAAAAATAGGCAAGTATGGTATAAGTATCTCTTATTTTTCTAATAATTATAATTCAGAAAAATTCTCACTCTAGGAGAAATTATTCAAAAGGAAAAAATAAAACAGGAGAGCAGTACTATCAATAAGCATAAGCAGATTTATGCACCTAAAGATATATCAACATTTCCTGATTCTGCCCAATCAGAATAAAAAGTTTAGTCTTCAGTTGGAGAACAAAGTTGGAAGCCAATTTCAAGTAAAAAGCTCAGCACTGGAAAGATGAAGAGTATATATACTCTAAAATATAGTTGTTCTTCTTGGAGCTCTGACCCTTTATCTGCCAAAGCCCTTGAAAAATGTTTAAAAGGTCATAACTGAGAAGGTAATCTTGTCAAGCAAATACTGCAATTTTAGCCATCTACTGCAAAGAGAAAAGGCATACTGAGACATAATCCACTTTCTAATGACATTGTCATACAAGAGAATGAAATATAAAAAGGGTTACTATCCATTCTAATTTGAGTTTTAAGAGTTCACTGCTACATTTCTAAGGGCTACTGAGGATGTATTTGCAGGCTCCCATCTGAGTTACAGATTGTAAGAATAGGTATCCAGAACATCACTAGGTATAGGACATCCCTGTACTTTAATGTTTATTTTTCTAATAAAGGAATTAGCTGCTTAAGTTCAAGAAGTGCTAACACATTTAAACTGTGGTTTTATCATTTTTTTTTCTGATTTTTKTCTGTTACTTAAACTCAGTAGACACATGGATATATATACTAAATTGGGTATCTACTAAACTATTTTCTATAACAGCCCTAAGTTTTTTAGCATACTTCTACCACTGTCTTTTCTAAGTTCACTACAGGATACTAAATACCAAACAATACAAATATGTTCAAATATTTTGAGTCTTTATTGCAGTGAAAGCTTCCCTGATAAATTCTTTTCACTATTGCTACAATGACTAAAACTCAGCTGTCAGTTATCAGTACGATGAAGTGAAATATTAAGGAGTTGTTGATATGAAATAATAAACACTGTACTGATAGTAAACACAGTGAACCTGGATTGAGTGTTAAAAATATACTGTTCTTTCCAAAGTGCTACAAAAATAATTCAGTATTACAGAGCTCATTTTTCACCATCTGATGGAACACTTTAAAATAATAGAAAATCTGAATGGGATTCCTTTTACCTCATTTTAGACATCAGGCCACATTAAGTTCCCTTACCAGACAACAGAGATAAATATATGCTCCTAAGGCACAGTTAATCTCATACTAAAGCAGAGATCTAAAAGGTGAATTGCGACTTAAAAGCACCTGTTTTTCACTAATAGGGAAAGGAGACAGGCTTCACAGAATCACAGAATCACAGAATGTTTAAGGTTGGAAGGGACCTCTAGAGATCATCTAGTCCAACCTTCCTGCTCAAAAAGGGACACCTAGAGCATGTGGCACAGGGCGGCATCCAGGCGGGTTTTGAAGACCTCCAGAGAAGGCGGCTCCACAACCTCCCTGGGCAGCCTGTTCCAGGGCTCTGTCACCCTCACAGGAAAGAGGTTCCTCCTCACCTGGAGATGGAACTTCCTGTGTTTCAGCTTATGGCCATTACCCCTCGTCCTATCGCTAGCCACCAATGAAAACAGCCTGTCCCCTTCCTCCCTGCATTCTCCCTTCCTGAACTTATACACATTAATCATATCCCCTCTCAGCCTTCTCTTCTCCAGAGAAAACAGGCCCAGCTCACTCAGTCTCTCCTCATACGAGAGATGTTCCAGTCCCTTAATCATCTTGGTTGCCCTTCTCTGGACCCTCTCCAGAAGCTCCACGTCCCTCTTATACTGGGGAGCCCAGAACTGCACACARTACTCCAGGTGCGGCCTCACGAGAGCTGAGGAGAGGGGCAGAATCACCTCCCTTGACCTGCTGGCAACACTCCTCCGTATGCTGGCCAGGATCACATTTGCCTTCYTGGCCACRAGGGCACACTGCTGACTCATGGTTAACTTGGTGTCAACCAGGACTCCCAGGTCCCTCTCTGTGGAGCTGCTTTCCAGCAGGTCGACCCCTAATCTGTAGTGGTGCCTGGGGTTATTCCTCCCTAACTGGTGCAGGACCCTGCACTTGTCCTTATTGAACCTCATGAGGTTCCTCTCTGCCCAACTCTCCAGCCTGTCCAGGTCCCTCTGGATGGCAGCACAGCCCTCCGGAGTGTCCGCCACTCCCCTCAGCTTGGTGTTGTCCGCAAACTTGCTCAGGGTGAACTCAGTGTCCTCATCCAGGTCACTGACAACAGGTTGAAAAGCACCGGGCCCAGTAATGACCCTTGGGGGACACCACTGGCCACAGGCCTCCAACTGGTCTCGACCCCATTTACTACCACCCTCTCAGCTCTGCCATCCAGCCAGCCCTCGATCCACCTCACTGTGCACTCGTCCAGACCACTCTCCCGGAGCTTCCGTATGAGGATCTCATGGGAGACGGTGTCGAAAGCCTTGCTCAAGTCAAGGTAGACAACATCCATGGCTCTCCCCTCGTCCAGGTGGCCAGGTTCGTCAGACATGACTTCCCCTTGGTGAATCCATGCTGACTACTTCTGATCACCTATTTCTCCGTGACATGCCTAGAGATGCTCTCTAGTTGCTCCATCACCTTTCCAGGGACGGAGGTGAGGCTGACTGGCCTGTAATTGCCTGGCTCCTCCCTCTTGCCCTTTTTGAAGATTGGAGTGATGTTGGCTCTCTTCCAGTCCTCGGGTACCTCCCCTGCTCTCCAGGACCTCTCAAAGATGACGGAGAGAGGCTGAGCAGTAATCTTGGCCAATTCCCTCAGCACTCTTGGGTGCATAAAGGGTGAACCCTTTATTCACCCAAGGCATATATTTAGACATCTACATTTAACTAAATATAAATCACTTTTCATAAGAGTTGGAATAGCACAAAAATGTCACAAACCAGACAGTGCTTTCCTTAAGATATCTGTGAAATATTGATGATGTTGAAGAATATCTCTGTTTTATCACTTCTGTAGTTCAAATCCTGCAACAGCTGTAGGAATCCCTTCAGCTTCGAGAAATTGAGACCAAAGAACAGGAACCCTGGTGATACCATTTTTGGATAATACTATTTATGTTTCTATTTGATCTTATAAGTATTTGTATTTCTTCTGCAGCTAGCTGTTTTCTATTTCAATTTTGATAGGGCAAGTGAAAAGCATTAACAAGTGAAAACCACACACAGTATATAATATATATATATATATAATATATGTTGCAACCTAGAATAGGTTTTTTTCACTTTGTTAAATCATCAGACATGCTAGCATTATTTCTAAATCTTTGGCTATATGTTTGTTTGCTTATTCTTAATATTTGAGACATTAGTTTTCCAGTGTTGTGTGAAGTTGTATATCAGTGTAAAGTCTCATACATATTTGTCCTTATCAACGGGTGTTATATAGAAAATTTAAGATAAGAAATAAAACTTTATCTGAAGTGCTTCCATCAGTTACTATTTAAGGAAAATAACTCCATATTTTATACTGTTTGATTCTGTATGTGTATCCTCTTTATACATGTATTTTATATTTCAAATCAAACATTGCATTCATGAGTCAACTTATAAGCAGTTATGAGATATTTTTACTTTATTTATATCTGAAATTCAATGATGTCGGAATTTGTGTAGATTTCCAGGATTTATGCCAGCTGACTTCAATATGAACATTTATCACTTTCCTGAGAGAATGTGCTGAAGGTTGTGGACATCTTTTTAACATAATAAATTAGGACGATGGTAAGCCGTCCATTTATTTGTCTAAAGAAAGAATCACAGTATTTTTTTTTTATCCTGCCCTTTAAGAAAATTAAATATTCCTTGGAAATATCATATAGGCTTTATGTACCTGTGTATTATKTAAAAAAAGATTCTGGAAAATACGTTTGCTTCAGGTATTGAAATATTTACAGAGGTTTTTTATTTTTTGATTTTAGTATTTTGTTTTAATTAAGAGGAAACATTTTTGAGAATGTAATCCATTAGTTACTTTCATTGCTTTGAAAGAATATTGTTTAGGAAAGGGGAAAGAGAATTAATGTAATTTGAAATTGTTTGTCAAAGTGATTAAGGCATAAATGCATACATTATTAATTGCAAAGCAAAGCATAAATATAATTATACTACTATGCTATTTTGCAGATATTTATACATATTAWTTTAAGAGTTTTGAAGAACCTGCAGATTTCTGTACACTGAGTCTGTAGCCTCACGAGAAGATGAATTAATGAATTGTTTACAGTCATCTGTTACAGAAATGAAAAATTACATAGGAAAAAATTACCTAATTTTTTTTTTCTTACAGTTGTGATCTTTCATGTTTGAATTTTAGTACAATGCAAGCTATTCTGCCAGAAATCTCTCAGAGGATAACCCAAATGTCCATTTATTCATTAATATAAAAGCTTTTCTTCGTATTCCTTCTGTAATAATGTCAATTGTTTTACAGTTAGCTGCTACCTATGTTAAATGTTAATTATTTAATGTGTTAGATATGATAAAGTCAATGATTTATAACAAAGCTTTTAATAGGATATTTGTGACGAATATGAGTTTGCTAGGTTTGTTTATACAATCACTCTCTCTCATAATATATATGTTGTTTATCGGTACTGTTTTTTTTCCTGCTCATTCAAACTCTTGGAAATGAAGTTCTCTTGTTGCCTTATTTTCATTCACAGTGGTCCATGTGTGACCTGATTCTTTTTCTAGAAGACCTCATCTCARGTGGATGGAGATCCTGAGAGAAAAATTCCATATATCATTAACTCATATGTGTCAAAATTAGATGAAGATCTATCAGGATTTTTTAAAATCTTTCCAGATGATTTTCTGTACACCCGGTGTCTTCGGGGCAAACCAAACCATTTCATAGACATGTGTAAAGAATAGAATGTATAGTTATATACAGTATATATACAGAATGTGTAACAGTATAATTGTGAGGGGCTGGTGAATTCACAGCTAAATAGCCTGTAAGTGATATTGTTTTAGTCTGATTTTTACAATAGTTATTTTTTTCATTATAATTTTACAGAGTAATATAGTATTCCTCCTTATGCTATAACATTATATCATTCAACCATGTTACTCTAGTTAAACAGCTACCATATTTGATGAGGGAAAATAACTATTTTATTCTTTCAAAWTTTTTTTTTTCAGGTTATATTTAGCAAAATACCACTCCAGGCCAATTGGCTCTCTGTGAGAGCTGAGATGGAAATGTCAGATTTGGGGGTCTGAATTACTAGGCTACAAAGACAGATCATTCTTGCTCCCCTACCAAAACACTTTATGCTGAAATACAGCATTACATCTGTAGGTGCTCTGTCATAGATGTAATTGAATGTCATCTGCCCTCACAGACATAAATGTAATTTTGTAAGACTGTTTGAACCATGGATTTTGAGTGACAGACCTTTACCAACACCTCCTCCTTCTAAACATGATTTGGGAGTGCTAGATCAGGCTAATTCAAAGCAACTGAAATGAAGCACAGTGCAATTTATTTTTATGCACTATGTTAAAAGAATGATTTTTTAAAAGACATTCAAAAGAAAGTATTGTGATTTTTCACAGCTTTAATTTTAGAAAACTTGGCGATTAAACTTTGTCATTAAATTAAATGAATATTAATTAGTTGTTGGCTGGAATGAAAAAGCAATGTTCAGTTAGTTTACTTTCTTCTGAATTCTGAAACTAGCATTAATATAGAAGTACAAAGAAAATAATATTAGCTAGCTTAAAGAATAATCTGAAAGGGATAGATTTATCTACATGAACCACACACATAKCTAAAACTCCTCCAGTGGCAGACTTTAAACTTATATTGTCTTTGCCTTGTTCTTTAGGTACACATACACAAACACATGCATCAAATATTTTTACACAGTCAAAAAGAAAATAGAAACGAGATAAGTCCTTGGAGAGTTGGTYGTTTTGTACGTTAGTGGATTAAGAATAGTCATTTCCTACTCCTCTGGAAAAGCATTTCTCAGACTAAATGTGGCCTCCTGGGGAGGAATGCAATCATACCCCATTAAAAAGTATATATTTTTTTCTTCTTCTCACTTTGTTTTCAGTTCAAACCCAGCAAAAGCTAAGTCATCAAGAGTCTCCTAGTGATGAAAATGAGGAAGCAAGCAAGAAAAAAAAAAAAGAGAACAAAGAAGGTTATTTTTTGTTTTGTAACATGTAACAACAAAATGTATTTTGAGTTTACTTTGCCATATTATCACTTACTAAAACTTAGAGTCAGTTATTTCCTCSCTATATTTAGTGGCGGAGTTAAGTAAAAGATGAGAAGCATGCTATAGTCAAATCAAAATGCTATTTGTCCTCAGCATCATATTTTTCACCATACAATTTTGCACAAGTTTATTTTTTTAAGTAAATGTGACATCAGTCAAGCAGAGAAATAAGCATTGCTGATTCCAATTTTAGTTTTTGTTCACACATAAACAAGAATCCATTTAAAAAACTTCCTCTGCTTGGTATAGCTTACTAGTGAGTTTGTGCATAAAAGATTATATTTGAACACAGAAGGAACTATTACTATAGAATTTGTCATTTTTATAGGTTAACATTAGTAATACAAATTCATTTTTTCAGAGGATTCTGACATAGAATTTAATTACATGATTGATTTATTATTTTCCCACCACTAGGCAAAACAGTTCTCTACATAAAGTACGTAGTGTGTGATCTGGTTCATGAAAATATACATGAAACTATTGGAGGAATATAACTTATAAAACAGTCAAAAAAAAAAAAAAAAAACCCTACCCTAATTGATTGTGAATAATTGGTAATGAGTAAATACAAATGTGATAATATTCATGAATATAATGAGTAACTTATTGTTCCAAGATGCTCCTGATAAAGTCTTATCTACTTAATTCCTATATATTTAACCCTCCTTTGGATTTTACTATGAATCCTAAATTTTGACATTATGAGTCCTATAAAGTCCTATAAAGTTCTTTTTCCAGTCTACCTACTACCACTACATTATATCTAATTGACTCTTGGTTTATCACAATAGTTATGAAAGGATTAGGTTTCAATAAGTTTTTGCTTACATTTTTTTGTAAATATTTTAATATGAACATTTTTCGTGAACATTTTACACTGCTTTTGTTTCCAGGTTCATCACAATTCCATCAAAAAAAATAACAGCACAAATGCAACCCACTCACAATCTTCTATGCAGCCTTCTGCAAACATGTGGTGGTGGAGATATGTTCTAAAATCTATAAATGTCAGTCAAGTAAAAATATAACTAGCATTGATTACAATTTGTGCTGAATCCATTTCTTTTTCTCCTTAATGGTCATTTTATTTAATAGACTTCTTCACAGCTTATGTAGTGAGATAGCATTCAAGCATAAGCCTCAGAAATTCTGATGGTTTCCTTATTAGTTGTGTGCATTTATATTCATACGTGTTCTGAAAACATGATTTGATGATCAAAATTTTAATGATCTAAAGAAGACAGAAGTTTGTCAGTAACACTTCTGATTGTATTTTCATACATGTGACACCACTTCTGTAATCTTTAACAGGCATAGTTTCATTCACAGTTTTGTACCAACACTTAAAATGAGCTATGATGAACTTTCAATTCAATGCAAAAGAAATGAAATTTTAATGAACAAGTACAACTATTTGAATATTAACAGAAATGTCACTGGTAAACCATATGCCATCCACTGAGATCTTTACCTTGAGGAAGACAAAGACCTTAATGTATTTAATGGCATTAAGCTGTGATATATTGCAGCTGTGGAAAGCATAACATGAATTCAAAACTCTGTATCTGATATAGCAGGAAAATAGTAATGCTACTAGATGAGACCTCTTGTGGAATTCTGTGCATAACTCATCTTGCATATTAGGTTCAGATTTAATCCAGGTTTGACAGAAAAGCAAGCTAGAAACATGATCGGGAGTACAGTCACAGCAACACAAATTGGATACTAGCAGATAAGTTGCATTTTAGGCTAAGTATCAAAAAAACAAGTATTAGAAAATGATTTGCCTAACCAGTTCTTGCATTATGGAGTATTAAGAAGCAACTAATTAAATATCTGGATAAGTAGTGCAGGTCACCATAAAAATAAGCAAACGGCCAAAAACACCCCCACAACTGAAATGTGCTCCCGCATGTGTAATTAGAAAATAGAGAAAAAATGGATTCCGACTGGAACCCTCTTTTCCAGTTTTATATACATGTTTCAAGAATGATGAAATTAAGCTGTTATTTAAGTTGAATAGAATACAGTCTGAAATCTGTAATATCAAGTTCCTGTTCAGTTAAATTATCTTTGACCATTTCTTTTAGATATCTCCATGTAGAATATACTTTGTCAGGCATGCATACTTTTCCTCTTCATTTTTCCTCATCTTTCTTAAATCTACTGATTCTTTGAACTTTTGTTTTTGTAATTTTATAAATTTTTAGAGTCACTGTATACATACATTTTTTTTCTATGTTTCAGTATTCTGCTTTCAATTTTGGACCTCTCTTTCAGAATGTCTTTTTTTTTTCTGTATTTTTTTTTTCTATTTCCTCATTTTCTGACCTGATTATCCTCATTATCTTTTCTTTTTCAGATCAGCAACTGGTTCAGTTTGACTGGTTTCATGGTCATCATATCTGTATTTTAGATTTCGTAGAAAGAAACTGCATTTCAATTTCTGACATTGACATATTTTCCCATGGCTTACACAGCAGTCCTGTACCCCTTTTATGCTTTCCACAATACTTGCACTTAAAATCATGCAAATAAATGTCTGCCATTAGATATATGGCAGCTGAATTAACAGGCAATCATTCAAAATGTATTATAGTTTTGTTCTTGGAGGGAATCACCTTCACAATGAAACTTATACATCATCCTTCAAGTAAACATAAACTATTTGCAAAATCTGCCTTACATAAAGATAATGTATAGAATTCTATTTATCAACTTCTCATAGCTATGTGAAACTGTGAAAACAGTTTCAATTTTGATATCTTTTGACTGGATCTGTTCAAGCCAATAAAAAGGCTGGACTCAGGATTCTCCTTGATGAAACTGAGATGCTTCCTGCCTCTAGGAATGATATTTCACTGCAGAGAATCTATGACTGTTAAAGTGTTGGGGTTTTTTTTTTTTTTTTTCCAAGCCTTCTTTGGAATTTGTTTTACCAATGCTTTTCAAACAAAAATGAGAATCCTCCTTGACTAGGTGAGTTCTCAAGTATTTCCATAAAATATATTTAATACAACCAACAAACAGGAGCTGGAAAAAAGCTTCTAAGAGAAGAAAGATGGGTTTTAAGGTAATTATGCTTTTGACCACAGAATCACACAAAAACCTTCACCTTCTACCATAAAGTAATTGAACAAAAGTGGGAAAAAGTGTTAGAAGCTGCTTGTAAATGATAGTACATGTATGAGAGGATTTTTGTGCAAGAACAAGAGAGCTCTGAGCAAGAGAATTGATGCTGTGCCTGCAGATGCATGCTGCAAACATGGTGGAAATATAATTCTTAAAGCAATTTTTTGTCAGAAATGTAACAATTGGTCTCATTTTGACCTACAGTAACCCAGCAAGTGCATTATTCTACCACATACCTTCCTGCTTCTAATATTGTGAAAGCTTTTGTAACTTCTCAACACAAAATGTATGCTTAAGTTTAAATATTAATGCCTCCAAACATGTTAAAGGCCTTTAAATGAATGAGAAATGGTTTATGACACCATTCCTACCATTTTGCTATTTTATTAGTGTGCATTGTAAGAGCTTTGTAATTTCACTTCAATTGACAGGTTGTTGTCACTCTCTGAGAATTTTAATACATTAAAAAAAAAATCCAAACACTTACACTATTTTTTGCTCTTGTAGTCTTCAGGCCAAAATATTTCTATATTGTATTATGCCCACAAATGCATGTGATATTGAGGATATTAAGGATTTGGTGTTGTGTCTAAGAGTAATGATTGTAATGTACATATGTATTAATGATGTAATTTATGATTATAATCTAATTCAGTCTTAAAAGGTAAAGATTTTTGCATCTGTCAGCAGTTTTGGATGCAAATTTAAAATAATTTTAAAAGAGTTTTATTTTTGGAAGCTGATTGCTGAGCACCTTGAGGAAAATCCCTTTATGGTTTCAGATATAAGGCCACGAATGTCATGGAAAGCTAAGTCAAGGTAAGACAGTAATGGGAACAGAGGAAACAAAAAAAAAAAAAACATTTTGATCTCCTCTTTTGAAAGGCAAACAGGAGAACCAGGTAAAAATTCTCAAAAAGTAAAATAACATTAGACTGTATGAACAAAAAAAATATGAAGAAAGCATATGGTGAGAATGAAGAGCAAAGCAGGGTAATGAAAGAAATCTGAACAGGGAGTAGAGGAAGAAAGGAACAACATGAGACTAAATGGTAAGCAACAAGAGAGAAATGAAGATTAAAGAACTGTCAGAAGAGAACACAGAGAGGAGAAAAAAAAGAATTTTAAAAATTTTAAAAAGAATTTTAAAAGAATTTTAAAAAGAATTTTAAAAATTTTTAAAAATCCTGTGGGAATTAATAACAATTCCTTCAGAGCTGTATAATGGGACTGAGTGCTTTTTTTTTTTTTTTTCCCTCTTAGGATCTAAGGGCTTTTGTTTGTATGTTTGTATGTTTGTTTGTAAATACTTCCCTTCAGTAGTCAGCTATTCTGAGAGAGTTTACTGAAGTTTTCAATAAAACTTTTCATAACCTTTGATTAAAAAAGTAATGTTTAATAATTCCTCTGTAACTTTTGCCAGGGAACAATGTGCCAAAGTCCTACTGCAAACTAATAATTCAAACAATTAATTTCAGGAATATAAAAATAAACAAAATAAGCATCATCCATGTTTACACACACACACACACACACACACACACACAAATATTTCCCAAATTGTTGCACTGTCTTTGAATTTTGTCTAATTCTTTGACTTGGCTATAGCCACCCACTTGGTATCCTTTATTCCAGTAACAAAGCCATACAGACAGCGATTACATGGAAAAAAAAAAATACTAGTGTAGTAGCATGATGAGTAAGTTGTAATTGCAAATAACTACAGCCAGGGAGGATGGGTAAATTGCTGTCATGGCTCACTGCCAGGTCAGTTTTCACTTCCCAGAGCAGGAATGAAATGCCTTGATCATTCCATGATGGATCCATTTTTGTCATAACAGGTCATTCAAGTTCTGCTGAGGACAAACTTGCTACTTATTACTCTGTGAATGCCCATCTTCTCCATTGGTCACATAATTAAACTCTATATTTTACCCTTCCCAGATAGCCTAAAGAGAATCCATTAAAATGATAGCAGAGTCTGTACCTAATCTAAGAATGCTCTAATACCTTTCTCTTTCCTACTGTGTGTAACTATGAAAGAATTGCTTTTCTGCTTTTACTTTTTTTTTTTTTTTTTTTTTCTCAAATATTAATTTTGGAGTTTCTTTTCTCTGCTATCCACAGAATAATATGAAATCTTTTCTCTCTTCACAATTATATGCATGAGGATGGACAGTTTTCCAACATCAACTTTATGCCATCTGTAAGCATAAGTACTTTTAAAAAAGGTATAAAAATTAAGTGGAAAGCATAGATCAAACTAAATTTATGATAGACCTGCCATATAACATCATGTGCTCAAACCTGCATTTGTAATGCCCATAATCCCTTTCTGATTCTTTCCTCCCACTAACCTCTCAGCTGGATGCTATTTCCACCTTATAAAAATCATTCATAATTTGTTTAATTTGAATTTTTTTCCCATATGTGGTTCAACATTCCTTGTGATTTGTGTTAGAAATAAATAAAAAAAAGTTCTTAGACTCTTAATGAAAAATATGCCTCTGTGCTCTGTAGCAATGAAAGTGAAGAATTTACATATTAAAATGTTATGTCTCATGTTCAAATCATACAAATACCTCAAAAGGTTTTCCCAGAAATAGAAGATGAAAAAATTACTCCTATGGCAATAGGAAAATATAACATCTGCACCTGAAATCAACCTTTGTCCCAGCATATGAAATCCAAAATTTCTAACAGAAGTAACTCTCTTTCCTACTGGTGGCTTTTGGCCGGATGGTTTTTTTACCTCCTTCTTATTTTCTCCCATCTCTTTCTCATTACTTTAAAAAAGTAAATTTATATTTTTGGCGTATGACCTTACTTGCAAGACTTATTAGTCTTCCTTGCTTACGGACATTGATTCAAGTTAAGTGTAATGACCAAAATTGATATGTGAATACTGAGCAATGGTCTGCTACAAAATAATGAAGTGTTCTGATTCTTTTTCAGTCAATATTGGTTCAAGCCTTTATTCAGGCAATGTTTCTTGAAGTTGGTGACTGCATATTGCTTACATCCTATAAGAGTAGGATTTCTCAGCTGCTTCCAAACACAATCACTGATTGGATTCACGTGATGGAGATGGTCTCAAGCTGCTTAGACTACATCATTCTGGGACTAGAGAGCAAGACCTATGGAGAGAGACAGGGCCAAATCATCTAGCTGGCTCAAACAGAACTGTGATAGATGGAAGGTAATTAGCCTTATTGGGCAATGGGATCATGCTTCAAGGTGAAAATGTCAGTCTGAGATTTTAGGAAAGATAAGCAATTAAAAGAACTGTATCTGTAGATATCCTGGCATCAAGTTTTCTGGTCGATACAGACCTTCTAGTGAAAAGACACAAAACTGTAACAAGCAGTCATGGAAGTGATATTTTTATGTTTAAAGGTCCATCAGCTCCTTCTGAAAGAAAAACTTTTCCTTATACAGATTTTGAAGAGCTAATTCTGAATCTTTGATCTCAAAATTAAAAATATAAATTAATAATTCTATTACAAATTAAATAGGCAATGCTAGGGAAAAAAAATACATGGGTGCTGAGTGAGGACTGAATACAGCTGCAACTTCCCACCTGGAAGAGTTTTACCTGTAACTTTCATTCATCAACATTCGTGGCAGTGATGGCTGCTAGCAGACACCCCAAAACTGTGCCTATTCATTACATGCAATTTATCTCCCTTTTACAGGCATTTTTTGGAGTACCCTCAGTTTAGCTCTAATAAGGGACCAAAACAGCACATTTTTATTCAGAAAGGAATCTGCTCCTGAGTCATACAAAAAAAAATAAAGAACTTTCTTCCAGGATGCTGCAAGTATTGGCCTCATCTTTTAAAAAAGAATATTGTAGAATTTCAGGGTGTTCAGAGAAGAGTGGAAAGAATGATGAGAAAAAGGGAAAAATCACAAATTAAGAAGCATATAGAAGTCTGAGGKGAAATTAAGGGGCCCTAATTTGATTCTAAGTATATATTGTCACAATGATCTGTAACAATTTTTTTCTGATAGTTTACGAATAGTAACCTAAAACAATATACAGAACTAGAATAATACACTCCATTTCCATTTTTTATTTTATAAGACTTTTTTTTTTTTTTTTTGTCAGCCTTTGACATAAGAGAATAAAAAAACTCTTGGTAAATGCACACAGCCAGGAACAGACAGTCCAGGAGGTTCCTACAGAACATTTCAGATAACTTCCTGATGCAGGTGGTTGATGAGCCAATAAGGGCAGGGGCGCTGCCAGACCTGTTACTAACAAACAAAGAATGTCTACTGGGAAATGTGAGGGTTGGGGGCAGTCTTGGCTGCAGCGACCATGAGATGTTGGAATTCACAATCCAGCGTGGAGGAAGCTGGATGAGAAGTAGAATAGCTACCCTGGACTTCAAGAGAAACGACTTCGACGTCTTCAGGGAGCTCCTTCAAGCAGTCTCCAGGGCTAGGGTCCTAGAAGGAAAGGGAGACCAGGAGTGCTAGCTAATATTCAAGTTATTGAATATTAGCTAGACCCCCTCCAAGCTCAGGGTCAGTGCATTCCCATAAGAAAGAAGTCAAGTAAGCGGGGCAGGAGACCTGTATGGATGGGCAAGGAGCTGCTAGGCAAAGTTAATGAAAAAAAAAAAAAGAGTGTACAGCATGTGGAAGAAGGGCCAGGCCACATGGGAAGAATATAGGCGTATCGTCAGAGAATGCAGATGCGCAACAAGGAAGACATGTGGAATTAGAGTTGGTGAGGGATGTCAGGGACAACAGGAAGGGTTTCTATAAATATGTTAGCAGCAAGAGGAAGACGATGGAAAATGTTAGTGTGCTTCTGAATGGGGAGGGGGCCTTGGTGATGGAGGATGCAGAGAAGGCAGAGTTATTAAGTGCCTTCTTTGCCTCTGTCTTTACTGCTAAGGCCACCCCCATGAACTCTAGGGCTCAGGTGAACGAGAGAAAAATGCACACAAAGAAAACGTTCTGCTGGTCGAGAAGGAATGGTTTAGGGATCACTTTTAGGCAAACTGGACACCCAAAAATCTATGGGCCCTGATGAGATGCACCCAAGAGAGCTGAGGGAACTGGCCGAGRTTATTGCTCAGCCTCTCTCCGTCATCTTTGAGAGGTTCTGGAGAGCAGGGGAGGTGCCAGAGGACTGGAAGAGAGCCAACATCACTCCAGTCTTCAAAAAGGGCAAGAGGGAGAAGCCGGGCAATTACAGGCCGGTCAGCCTCACCTCCGTACCTGGAAAGGTGATGGAGCAACTCATCCTAGAGAGCATCTCTAGGCATGTCGCGGAGAAATAGGTGATCAGAAGTAGTCAGCATGGATTCACCAAGGGGAAGTCATGTCTGACGAACCTCATAGCCTTCTATGATGGGGTGCCTGGCCACCTGGACGAGGGGAGAGCCATGGATGTTGTCTACCTTGACTTGAGCAAGGCTTTCGACACCGTCTCCCATGAGATCCTCATACRGAAGCTCCGGGAGAGTGGTCTGGACGAGTGCACAGTGAGGTGGATCGAGGGCTGGCTGGATGGCAGAGCTGAGAGGGTGGTAGTAAATGGGGTCGAGACCAGTTGGAGGCCTGTGGCCAGTGGTGTCCCCCAAGGGTCATTACTGGGCCCGGTGCTTTTCAACCTGTTGTCAGTGACCTGGATGAGGACACTGAGTTCACCCTGAGCAAGTTTGCGGACAACACCAAGCTGGGTGGAGTGGCGGACACTCCGGAGGGCTGTGCTGCCATCCAGAGGGACCTGGACAAGCTGGAGAGTTGGGCAGAGAGGAACCTCATGAGGTTCAATAAGGACAAGTGCAGGGTCCTGCACCAGTTAGGGAGGAATAACCCCAGGCACCACTACAGATTAGGGGTCGACCTGCTGGAAAGCAGCTCCACRGAGAGGGACCTGGGAGTMCTGGTKGACACYAAGTTAACCATGAGTCAGCAGTGTGCCCTCGTGGCCAGGAAGGCAAATGTGATCCTGGCCAGCATMMGGAGGAGTGTTGCCAGCAGGTCAAGGGAGGTGATTCTGCCCCTCTCCTCAGCTCTGGTGAGGCCGCACCTGGAGTATTGTGTGCAGTTCTGGGCTCCCCAATGTAACAGGGATGTGGAGCTTCTCGAGAGGGTCCAGAGAAGGGCAACCAAGGTGATTAAGGGACTGGAACATCTCTCGTATGAGGAGAGACTGAGTGAGCTGGGCCTGTTCAGCTTGGAGAAGAGACGGCTCAGAGGGGATATGATTCACGTGTGTAAGTTCATGAAAGGAGAAGGTAGGGAAAAAGAGGCTAGGCTCTTCTCATTGGTGGCCAGTGACAGGACAAGGGGAAATGGGTATAAGCTGAAACACAGGAAGTTCCATCTCCAGGTGAAGAGGAACTTCTTTCCTGTGAGGATGACAGAGCCCTGGAACAGGCTGCCCAGGGAGGTTGTGGAGTCTCCTTCTCTGCAGGTCTTCAAAACCCGCCTGGATGCCACCCTGTGCTGCATGCTCTAGGTGTCCCTTTTTGAGCAGGAAGGTTGGATTAGATGATCTCTAGAGGTTCCATCCAACCTTAAACATTCTGTGAGTCTGTAAATATAGAATTGTGAAAATAGTTGCTCAAACTAGGTTATTGGGTCAGAGAAAAAGGAGTGACCAAGCAGGAAGGCAATGTAACACCAATAGGCAACTTAAAGTAAGCTCTAAAACCCTTAGCTGGTAGAAATGATAACAGTTTACAATATTTCCAAAACTCTTGGAAACATTTATTTGCAAGGCATATTTAAAAACAGGTGAATAAAGTGAAATCCCTTTAAGGGAAAGAAGAGTATGCGGCTTTCAGTGAATATTAGGGTAAGTGGCCGTTTGCTTCCCTCTCCCCCAAGGCAGTGAGATATTACAAAGCAAAACAAGTGGGTGGAATTTGTTTGCCTCAACCAGGTTAAATGTAGCTTTGAGCATAATTAATCTAGAGTGTTATAAGAAATACATCAGTTTATCTACAATAATAAATCATTGTAGTCTCTGGATAACCTGGGGTAGTCATTATGTCATGCTGTTAACTAGGTCTATAGTGTAGATTAAAATGACCTGTTAGTTCAGTAATAATCTATAAAGTGAAGCTAAAATGGTTCAGAAGACATAACCATTTGCCATTAATCAGCAAGTATTATTTGTCTGTTCTTAAAAGTACAGTGTTTTTGACCAATCTTTCTGCCTGAGCATGTGTTTTACATAGTTGTCTAAAGACATCTTGTTATGCTCAGGCAGTACAATGTTACAATTTTAAATTGCTGCATCCTATTTTTTTTTATCTTTTGGCGTATTTCTTAAGTCAGAATCTTAAAAGAAAGTCAATATACATACTAAGCTAGTGAACATGTGTGCCTTTGTGCTAGTGGTAATGATTAGGCATTAACTCCTTTTCCTCCTATAAAAGGATGGTCTTGTAATAACACGCTCTTGTCCCACACCAAAGAGATCAAAAAAAAAAAAAAAAAAAAAAGAAAAAAAGGAGATGCACTTTTACATTTTGCAAATCTCCTTTCTCTCTTGACAATGACAGATACACCTCTCTATCTGTCATTTTTTTTCATCAGAATTGCACTATGGCACATGTAACAGATGGCAAAGTTTTTCTTGGTGATCCAAATCTTTGCCTTAAGCAGTCTGAGTAACATCTGCAGTAATACATTGCATCTTCTCTGTGGAAAATCAGCACATTGCTCAGAAAAGTGGAGATGCTAGGTTATTTTATTGAAAAAAGTACTCTCTACAATGTAATAGTGCCCATTGTGTACTATTTTGTTGCTCCAAATGAACTTGGCACACTTATCTATTCAGATTTTTTTTTTTTGTCATCAGCTCCTAAAGCACTTCTGTGTCTTTGTAAGTATCTCAGAATACCGTATCTTAGGGAAGTATGTGATCTCCTTCAGCACACTCATCAGAGAAATACAAGAATACAAAGTGGCCACAAACTTTTCCAATGCTGTTTATCTTTGGGACATTTCATCTTCACTATCAATTCTGCTGGAAGGCTGCTTTCTTAAAAGATTAAAAGACATGGAGATTCAGTTTTTGAATTATATCTAGTACATTCTGGAAAATATACTGTTCCTAATATAAAATATACTGGTCCTAATTCATCAAAACACCTAAATATCCTCAACTTCAAGCATATGACATGGACATTGAAGTCAAGCCTGTTATGTGCTCTCAGAGAAATATCTATAATTAGAAAAAAACTGAGATACCAGTAACTTAAGTTATTTCAATCTTAGTTGCATAAGGCTTTAAAAAATTATATTATTTTAATCTATGTGCAAAAATCAAACATCTATGAGCCTACTGCTCTTTCAACTTCATCTGTTTCTCTGTGTAATAGTTCTAATAGAACATGTCAGGGTCTGATGGTGAAGAAAAGTTAAGACTTCTATCTGTTTAGTTGTCTCTTTGGCTAATCCAAGTATACTTGGGTTAGCCCAATGGATGGATGTTTAATATTTTATTACAGATTTTTTCATGTGGAATTAGATTTTGCCATCATGAGATTCATAAAATATGACTACAGGTGTTAAAGGATTGATAGAAAACTGCACAAYTTAATATTCAGTTTCAAGGCATGTGCAATGTTTAGAAGGCCATTTACATATAATTTAGTGATTTAGAAAATTGAGTATATTGTGTGATAGAGAAATTATTACATGAGATTACTCCCTACAAAGAGCCACTGAAAATAGGGATAGGATAGCTGAATTTAGTGCTAATATTTAGAGTGGGGTTTGCTGGAAAGAATAGAATGAATAACTAGGTAAATGTAATTAAAATTGATGGCTTTTGCAAGTTAAACAGATTTGTGAAAACTGATTTGAAAAAGCAAAGAGCATAATTGTAAAGTACTACCTCATAACTTTTCCTTCACATTTTGAAATTCCGATCTTAGTTTTGCTCTTAATTTGAATATGGTGAACCCTGAATTTCATTTCTTTTTTATCTCAGAAAGAGCAAAAACAGAAAATTCTCTTCATATCATCATGCAACATCATGGGAGTTCATTTCTCTTCTTACCTTCCTCACAGCTCCCCACTTCATTGTTACAATGGCAAATAGTCCAAGTGCTTTAAATGAGAATGTAACATAGACAATTGCTAGGAATCACAATCATTTTATTTGTTTGTATACATGCATTAATACTATTCCTGCTAGTCATATTTGTATTGCTTTTTTCTTATGAGATGAAGCATTCTTTCAGTCTCTGCATTTCTTGGTATACAGAAATCTCTTTTCATTCTTCCTGTAGCAAATCATGTTAATATACTGAGGAAGTATGATACTACTGTGTTTAACAAAAGATCTAGGAAGTAAGGATATGTCTGAAATGCCTGTCTCGTTGAACATACTTTCTAGTTTACTTGCTGACTGATTTGAGCTTCTCCAAATAACTCTTTCCAAAACAATTTCTGGGCATGATTTGGGCATGATTTACTGCAAATATGTTCACTAGGAGATTGTACCAACTCTTGTTTCTTCCCGCTGTGTACTCCCAGCCCATCTCAGCAGGCTATACATTTTCAAAAGTCTCTAAATATCCTTATGCCAATCCCTCATTTCATGCAGTAAAAAAAAATAAAAATAGAAATAAAAAGTAATAATAATAAGCTGTAATGCCATTATGTTGGATTCCAATTGGGAAAAAAAAAAAAAAAAAACACAGAAAATAGCTGTCATTTCTCAGGGATATTATATGCAGTTAGAAAATTTCCAGGGCCAAGTGCTTTAGAGTGTGGATGCATCAGGTGAAATCCAAGCAAAGCTCTTCCTAAACAATGTAGACATGAGCCTGTTCATACTGTCTGGCATGAAGGGCATGACTGCCTAGAAGAAATGCATGCAAAGACAAATATCTCAGTGTCATGCATCGTGAATATTATCGCTAAAGTATTTTCTAGTAGGAAGCAAATAAATGACAGGCTTTAAAAAAGAAGGTTGCAATAGTAAATGTGACACATGGAAAAATAGCCTCCCAGAATGGTAGGATAGGATAAAGCTTCACAGTTGTCTTCGTTTCCATTTGGACCCCTTTCTGTGCTGCACAGTCAGAAAGGCTGTTATGTTCTACTCACTGTCACCAAAATTACCAATCTTTCCTGAAGTAATAATAGTAATGTGATAATAACTCTTATTGTAGAGATACAGGAAAGACATGAGAGGATAGATTATTCTCCAGCATCTGCAACTTTTATTTATCAGAATGTTATAACAGAAGATACACGAGCAGTTATTAAAAAGAGACTGCTAAACAAATCATAGAGAAGACTATATGCTTCTAAGATTTTTTTTTCATTAAATATCTTAAATATATCTACATGTGTGGTATCTCCATATTTGAAATGRGCACCTGAACAGTTTTTCCACCGTTCTTGCTCTGGATATGTTATTAGCTCTTTTCCCTCCAAGCTGAAGTGCTGTACTTGAGACATACATCTGGTGTGTTTCTACAGCACTCAGCACATGCAGAGGAATACGTGTATTTTCTTCTGATCTTGTTAGTTTAGATAGCTGGCTATGGAAGACTATGACATCATAGTTTATAGCCTGTATTATGGAAGCCCATCAGGTGCCCTAATTTGGCACATCATTCTATGTGCAGTTATTATTAACAAGTTGTAGTGATAGTCCTGGATCAGAGATCATTGGAAACATTTAACCACTCATTCCCTCAAGGCCACAGTTACGTCACTCACATCTATTAGTGAACCGTATATATGGAACCATATATATGAACCAAGAACACAGAACCTCATCAGTCTCAATGCACAGACTAGACCAAAGCCCTGGCACATTGTGGCTTGATCAAAGGGGCTCAACATCTAACAGGTTCCACCTTGAGACCGTCTACTAAGTCAGTACTTTATAGTCACTTTATAGTAAAAGATCTTTGAAAGGCCTCACACCATGTTAGATTGAAAGTATTTTCCTCTGACAGATTTTAAAATCCACAATTTATCCACAAAATATACACCCAAGTTAGATGTCTAGGTAAGAGAGAGTAGACTTTATAGAAATCAATATGTCCAGGAATATCCTCAATCTAATTCATGCCTTTATATATATATATATAAAATCTCAAGTGGATTTTAGTTTGCCTTTTATACACTGTTTCTTGGATGATAGAAGCTTTGAGATGCATATATATGTACAGAAGTCCCATGTCAATTCAATTTTAAAAAGAAAACTAACAYGACTGCAAATTGAATCCTAGTACAGACAGAAGAGTACCACAAGGAAACTGAAAAAAAGTTAAAAATACAGAAAATGCTTTTAAATTTATGATTTAAAATCYGTTAGAAACAAGTTTCCTAATGTTTGGCATCTCTTGGGAGATTTAAACATAATCTTGTCAAATGTGTCAGCGATTAGATCATGTTATTTAGACCATAATTTATTCTTTGTTTATGTAAAAGTTACAGATTAATATCGTTTAGACAAATGAATATACAAATAAATATGTACATGTACATATGTATATATGTATACATATATATACAATATTTATACAATGCTATATACAAATAAAAAAATACAAAAATTACTAGTTTTGAATTATGTTATAGTCTTACAGCTGTTACTACTTGCTGTTATCTGCTTCAAAAAGTTTGACCTTTCGAAGCTGCCTACTGCCCTTGTTTTTTCTTGTTATGATAGTAACTAGTAGTTTGAGAGTTTTTTAGCCTGCTACCATATTGAGTTCACCTCCCAAGAGTCACAAAGGTGTATTTTTTTTTGATTCCCAAGAAAGAAACATTCTCCACTGTCTGCAGCACTTGGCAAAGCTAGATCTTGAAGTACAATGGATAAGAACATGTGCACGGAAAACATTCATTATGGTGTTTAGATGCATTCATTGAGAATTAATCTCACTTGCAGAAAGGTTAATGCTACAAATAGGAAAAACATGTTCTAAAAAAATCACAGAGTAAGTTCAACTGCTTCTTTCTGTTTATGTACAACTTGAAGTATGTTACTAAATGTTAGTTTTTTTTTTTTTTTTTTTAATGATGTGGCTGAGTCTGCCCATTTGTCTTTTCCTGGCAGTTAAATTCATGTTAGCTGAAATTTTCTGAATGTTTTTTTTTCAGAAAACTTTTCCCCCTCTCTCTCTCAGTGCAAATGGACCCAATCCATTAGATCAGGAGAACCTTATGGATCTCCTGGGGCTCATCGGGGAAAGCATTGAGATATGCAACAGAGCAGCTAAAGTCACAGAGACATGTAGCAAGTAGACAACCTGTAGCTACACTAGGGACCTGACTCTTGCAAAGAGCAAAGAGCAGACATTATATCTTATGTGAGACAAAGAAGTTTTTCTAGGGTTGTGGATGGAAATGAACAGTTTGTTGCCACTCTGAAAGCCATGAAAGAATGCCAAGACTGAATTGTGTTCAGAACTTGGTTTGAATGTTTCTCACATGGCGTATCTGAACAGTTACGTATTTCCTAATAAAAAGAAAAAGTGTTTTGGTATGTGTAAAATCAAAAGCAGGCTAATCTTTGGTTAAATGGAGTAACAGAATTACAAAAATGAGGAAAAAAATAGGAAAACGCAAATGAAACCTCAAAAAACTTTCTTCTTAGTGACTTTTCTCCTTGTATTTAAGTGAAAAAACTATTCTACTTTAATTCTGTGTCAACATAAAAGCAAAAAAAAAAGCACTCTCGCTTCTCTCAGATAGAACAACTTGATGTGTAGAGGACTCTGTGTAACGTATATCCATTATTACTACATTATAATACCTCTGTCATCTGGGCCAAGCTATTACATAGTGCAAACATTTCAAGGTTTGTTCATTTGTTTGTTTTTTTTTTTTTTTTCTTTTTTTACCGCTATTATCACAGGATGCTAGCCTAAAATTCAGATACATATTCTGATTTTTGGTTAGTCTTTCTAGCTAAAGCATTATCTTCCTAAGTTTATAACAGTAGTTTAGAAACCATATATCAAAGGAGACATTAACTGTACAAATATCTCTATATTTGTCAACTTACCATAACACTTCACTGAGCCAAATATGAAACTTTAAGTCAACAGATGAAATGTAATGAGTAATGAGGTGGTTAGACAGAGTAACAGCACATCACATGCTATTAGGTCTAGGAGATCAACCACACCTTTTACAAAGTGTTCTACTGAATATAGCAAAAGATTATTCTGTAAAAAAAAAAAAAAAAGATTCTCCCATGAAAAGTTAAATAGTGGAAATATGCAGGATTTTGAGGAAAGACATCTTGTATAGGAGGGAGATTAAATTAGTTTAGTGCAGGAATCTGTCTGGAGACTTTTCAGTCATTCAGTCATTTAAGCTCCCTGAGGTCACTACAGAGAGAGGTCATAGGACAGCCCTCTTCCACTGCCTTAAATAGCATAAGTCTGAGTTTTTATTTTTTATTTTTGTTTATTTTTTGGCAAAGTTAACAAATATTTATATTGTTTCAAAAACATGAAAAATGAGAACTTAAATCTAAGATATTTTAACCTTCTTTAGTCACTTACTCATTTCATCCATACCACAGAAAAGATGAGGTGCTTGGAAGGAATCTTGGAAAAAAAAATACACAATTACTCTATGTCACGCACCATTTACTTAGGTACAGATCATTAACATTTCTCTACTTTGTTCTGCTTACATTCAAAGGATGTTCTATTCTAACTACACAGGCAATTAGGGTCCATAATTATAATGTGTCTATTTTTTCTTTACTTTTTTTTTCCTGAGTTATTATAAAAATGGCTACTAGGAGATGTATTTCATACAAGTTACATATTTATAGACCATCTGTTGTGAAAATATTTCTTACATGGGAATTTATCAATGTCTGACTTCAGATTCATTTATCTTATGTTATTTAGTAAAAGGATAGAGGACAAAATTTTAACTATATCAATTTACATAGGTCAAATTATATACTCTGGTAAAGACTTTTAGAGTTTTATATAGTCTGGTAAAAACTAATCTCCCTTACAGAGATTTCAAAATGGTTATACAGAGTGGCCATTTATCCATCTCTCCAAAAAAGACGTGAGAGAAACTTGAGGTATTCTACTACAGTTCATTGAAGTATCAAGGGAGGCAGTGAGGAGGAGGGGGCCGGCGTCTTTTCAGTGGTGGACAGCGATAGGACTAGAGGAAACGGCCACAAGGTGAGGTACCAAAAGTTGCACAGGAACTTGAGAAAGCACTTTTTGACAGTGAGGGTGACAGAGCCCTGGAACAGGCTGCCCAGGTAGGTTGTGGAGTCTCCTTCTTTGGAGATCTTTAAAACCCGCTTGTACGCAGCCCTGTGCCACGTGCTCTAGGTGACCCTGTGTGAGCAGGGGGGTTGGACTAGATGACCTCTGAGGTCCCTTCCAACCTTAAGCATTCTATGATTCTATGATCATTCCCCATATAATTCAATTTAAAATTTTAACAGTCCTAATTATAGTTGTCAGTATAGTTATGAAGTAACATAACATTGTTGCAGTTAGAGAACTTCCAACATTTTAGAGGCAAATTTCTAGGTAGAATTGACCTCTTTTTTCTTTACCAGATCCGGAAATGTTTGAAAAAATAATTTTCTGTATGCTCATCAAAACATATATGTAATTCAAAAAACAGTTAAATATTATTTATTCTTGTTTAATATTTCTATTAATGTACTTTGAAGAGGAGAATATTGACCGTACATAGCATCATAATTTCTTCATACTTTTTGTGTCACATAGCAAATAGTAGCAGTAATAATTATAAGATTATGTTAAAATTTAGTAAAATATTTAGATATTTAAATATATATATCTAAATATCTAAATATCTAAATAATAGTAATTTTTTTWAAAAAAWATATTTATTTAAATTACAAATAATGAAGAAAAAGACTGGGTTTAAGAAGTGTTAATTTAATTTCTGCAGATTTGGATCTGCTTCTCCCTGAAGAATAAATTTGCATATTCTATATAAGTTCTTACTGAGTCTTCCATCCTATGACGAGTACTTACCTCTCTTATCAAGTTAACATAGAAAAGTAAGTAAAGTTGAAGACATCCAGAGAAAGATATTGTCTATCAGAATTTAAACATCTATCAGTGGACTGACAGGATATTCTGTTGATGAAATCTTAGTTCATTGTCTTCATGTACTACCTAGGCTGACCTGGCACTTATATCTTGTGGACTGGTTCACTAAACAATGAAACTGTAGATTCATATTAAACGATATTACCAGAGAAAATTTTGTATTTTAAAAGCAAATTAAAAAAAATCCTTCCATTATAAAGTATCTGAAAATATCTTAGTGAAATGAAGTATTATTATTAATATTTTTAATGAAGAAATTAGAGTTCAAAGATCTGCTATATATTTCATTCAGAAAGTAGCTGACATGCATAACTTCACTGGAAATCAAAGAAAGGCTCTAGAGTATCATTTAGTGCGGTAGCCCGGATGACAGTTTCTATGAGTTTGATTAGGCAGTTCTACATGCATCGTTGTTTTCTGTTTTTTTTTTGTTTTGGTTTGTTTTTTTCTTTCCAATTGTTTCATTGTTTGTTTGAAGACTAACAAAGGATTTTTTTTTTTTCCTCCAACATGGCTCTATGAGTTATAATCTATATTAACATTTCTTGGAAATTCTGGGAAAAGCATGTAGAAAAAGACATTAAAATGAAAAGAAGCTTAAAACTGAGAGGCAAGAAGGTAAGATATTTATAGAGAATCTAGTATACAGAYATAAATGCTAAAGTCAGAACTCAGTTATAAATATATTCAAGGAACTGGAAAATCAAATGTATGTACTCTGTTACTAATTTTTCCATTTTCTTAAAGAGAATGGTCCTTCATTATCTTAATTAAAGAGAGAAACAATAACATCCAAATTGCTTTCTAAGCCATTTGTTATTTGATTTTAYAGTTCCCAGTCATGTCATCTGGTATTCAACTCTTCATTAAAATTAGGGACCAAGTTTTCAGCCGCTGTAAATTGCACAATCCTAATAAAATCAAAGACACTACAAAGATTTTCATTAGCTATTCCACTGATTTTAGAATTCTGCTATATTTATATCTCTTTGCATGAATATATTTCAAAGACTCTAAACTCTGTTGCTGTCTTTCTCTGAACTTTCTATTTTTTTTCCTATATCATGCAGAAACTATTATTTGAACTTTTGAAGCTCTTCACAACATTCTAGACTGTGAAAGTGGTGTTGTCAACTAAATATTCACCCTTAATTTGTGTGTGTGTGTGTGTGTGTGTGTGTGTATGCTTTTTTTTTTTCCCTGCAGTTCACACACATTTTCTATTTTTTTTTTCTTTTGTATTCTTTTTTATTTTTCTTTTCTTACAAGTATCAACTATGCTGAGAAATGGAGGAGTATATTTTGTGGCATATAGATTCTATGTTAACTAAAGAAATCTATACCATTTCCAGAAGTAAACAATCAGACTGATTGTCTGATTGCATCAGAATGCAATTGTCCTTGCAGCATTCTTATGCAAGTAACATCCATTTAGAAGTATCTATCCTTTTCTGCATACTGAATATGCATAGCAGAGGTAGGAAACTGTGTGTTTTGTTCTTTTTTCAATTGGTCTAAATTATGCTTTCACTTACAGGACACAGGAAAAAATATTTCAGACTAGTTAGAATGAACTGTGTTTAGATTTACTTGAAAATATTTTGAGGGATGACCCATGTCTTCATCAGTGTTTGTTTAGAATTTAATGATTTGAGGCAGTAGGCTTAATTGAGCTCTTTAGCTACTACTTAGTAAAAGCAAATAAAAGAATACAAATTGTATTTAAAGATACATATTAGGAGAAAAACCTAGGGAAAATACACGTATGGGGAACACTTAGACAGAAAAATTCACAGGGAATGTCCATTATTTCTTTTTCCTAATAAAATCTGCATTTATTTCCCAGTTTCAGCTTGGTTATATTTGAAATGTCAAGATTACTTCTAGAAAAAGTCTTTGGCACCTAAACATTAGGTAGTCTTGTGACTATCTTTCAGGCATATGGCCCTGCATTATATTCCATATTATAAGCTAAATACAGACATTTGATTCAGAATTAATTCTCATAAATTTATATTGCTGTTATAATCACTGGGACGGTAAGTACCTTTGGAAGATTATTTAAATTTGAAATTGGCCATTTGTGGGGGAAAGTGTTATATCTTTCCTTTGATTATTAGAGGGAGCACAAGACAGCTAGGCTAGCAACTGAGGCACCTTGGAGAACGTCCTCAAAATTAGATACAAGGAAACCAACCCACAATAATGGAGTACAATTAAAAAAAAAAAAAAGTTCCTATTATATTTTATGAAATGAGATAGACACTTAAATATAACTGAGTAAATGAATCTACGCCAAAATTTGTGATGATTAAATTGAGAATCCTGAAGCTTGCTAAGTGCCAAAAAGCAAATTTTTCCATAGACGTAGAATCATAGTGCAGGCTCTGCACTAGTTAGGATGCTTGTATCTCTCCAGTGACTGCCTGGAGAATTAAAGTTCCTTTAAAATATGGAATTTTTGTGTTTATTTTCTTTTTTTTTTTCATTGCTTTTGTAGTCAGATATGTTTTTTAATGAAGGATATTGTTGAACTTAATGAATAGGTTGCACTGGCATGAATCTAGTAGCTGATAAATATATTATTTCTGTACGTTTCTGAGTGTAAAAAAAAACTTTTTTTTTTGTCTTATTGCAGAGATGACTCTCAGAACCTTGTAACTGTTGGCTTAAGAGAGAGTTCTTATTGAAATCATTGTCTTAGTGGAAATGACTTGATTACTGAAAACCATGATTTTCCTTTATGAAAACCGAGTATTTAATTAGAGGATGAACCAACTGTCCAACCAACCAACTGCCCGGGTCCTCCAACTGTCTTGTCCAACTAACTGTCCAACCAACTGTCTTGTATTTTTAACCAAACTTACTATGACTGTGGTTAGACAAGAAGAGATACACCAAATGAAAGGGAAAATAGGAAATGCTATTCCAGCATTTGTAGGACTGAAACTTATCCCACTAATATTTTACTGATTGAGCAAAAGAAGTATGGCTGAAATAAAGTGATCTTTATTATTACAAAATCTTTTTGTTTTTGAAAAACACTAACAAAATCTGGGTGTTCTTTCCAATTGTCATTGTAATAAATGTTGGATATTCAGTACTTTCAGACTTAAAATTGACTGGAATATATTATATATATTTATATATAATTATATATATAGTATTACATGTAAATCCAGAAAACCTTTTCTGAAGTAAATAAACAGAATAATTAAAGGTGTAAGGTATTTTTGATCTCTGAAACGTTTGATCAAAAACCTAATTTTTGTTATTCTGAAACCTTAAAAAGCCTGATTCAATTTGTTAGAACATCTTGATAAGTCGAAACTTGAATCATGGAAAATCATTCTTGGAAAAGTTCAGTCATTTGATTGCAATTTATTTTGATGCAAAGTTAAAGACTGAATCTGATTTGGTATTTATATGCATTTTATTTTATTTTTGTTATTGTTGTTGTTGTTGTTGATGCATTTTACCATCACAATGCAAGGGAGAAAGAAAAGCTATCTCAGGAAGTAGATTAAATAAACTATACTTTCTGCTTGCAATTATTAAAAGAATAATCCAATCATACTGCTAGATGGGTTCTCTTATCACAGAGAAGATGATGCCTGGCAAAATTCTTGCAAGCAAAGATACTATTTTACTCCTTTTTTAATATGAGTATGTTCTCACTAGGAAAAATAAAAAGTAAATAAGTAAACAAGTAAATAAGACAGAATAGAAGCAACTGCCCAAGTTTCCTTTTAAGTTGAGAAGATATCCTCAGCTTGAACTTGACCTACAACTCTTGACATCAACTCTGGAAAACTCATCAGTTTTTTTATCTGATTTGTTCAAGTGGTGATACCTTACTACTACTGTAATGGCATACTCTACATACCCACACAAACACAAGTGCACTTATTTCTATGAAGCTAGAGGCAACAAAGCTGTCTTTGTATATGACAAATATAATTCTTTCCTCCTTGCATAATTGCTTAGATGTTTTTGTTTGAAATTCTATTCACATTGACACTTTGTATATGCATGAAACTGGCTTGAATGATGTCTACATTCATTAGTTTTTCCACAGTAACTATTTCCCTTACACGGTACATGATCCCAGAGCGAAGAAAAGTTAACAATTTAAAAGTCTGAGAGTGTCTTTGTTGAGACTAGTATAATTTTTTAATTCACATTCTTTTCACTTTCTTAGTTGCTGTAATCCTTGAAGAGAATAGAAGCAAACTTTGTGTTTTAATTAGGGTTTTCAGTATTTATTACCTGGAGCAACAAAATAAAAAAGAAATTCTAGAGTTGTTGTGGGAAAAAAAAAGTGGGTYAAGATTGCATTCTTGCAACTGTCATTTATGTTTTCCAAGAACAGATGTCAAAAATGAGAACAGTTATATTGCAAAGCATTTCTTGCAAATGGATTGCAAACAGATTTTTTGCAATCTTGGCCCAATGTGACCAAGACTAAATGAGGGGATTTTTGCTTGAAATTTTGATCAGAAACACCTATCACAGATAAAGAATTTAGACAAAGAACAACATCATACCAAAAAAGAGAATAGACTGGGACTATAGAAATGATGATAATAACTAAGGTTCAAGAATCAAAATTCCACAAATTAGTATGTTGATTTTATAAACACAGATGCTGTACCACATTGCATTTGTACAAAGATTTGCAGAATTAAGTAGAAGCATTTGAAAAGCTGTTCTTGTTCCAGGCAACTCAGGTTTACAAGAATTCAAACTTGATATCACTAGAAAAAGTGCATAAAAATACATCAGTATATTTTTTTACATCTTTATTTTACATCTTTATACAGTAGATATGTATAGTAGATATTGCAGAAGATATTATTAATGGGTCAGCTGTCAACCATTCATGCCCTCTAGATGACAGGAGTATAACTGTTCAGTTTTTGCTYAATGATGCAGCTTCCTGAGCTCTGCTTGTGAGTATCTGATTTTTGACTACTTCTTGATGAATGCTTGACAGTCACTGTAGACCAAATTGTGTAGGGGGATCATGCTAATCACTATTAGCTTTTTCTCAATAAACATGATGCAAATTTGGTATAGCTCTATGGCAGCTCAATACAATCAGCCAATTTCCAGCAAAAGCATCCAACTTTTTCTCTTTTCAGTAAAACTTTGTGCACTGAAAATATTCACAAAAAGGAGAAGAAAAATAGCATAATGAAAATGAAGTTGGAAGGAAGGAAGGAAGGAAGGAAGGAAGGAAGGAAGGAAGGAAGGAAGGAAGGAAGGAAGGAAGGAAGGAAGGAAGACTGTTCCAATTTGTTGGAACAAATTAGTTATTGAAGGAAAAAAATCACCACTGCTCCCCAGACCAAAGTCTTTTCCTTAGGAAAATCTGCGGAAAAGATCATTAGGGAAAGAGATAACTCAGTAGACAAATTATGACTTCTTTAAAAAAAATAATCAGAGTAAAAAATTATTGAAATGACATCCCTTCTCCCCCCCAAAAAAAAAAGAAAAGAAGAAGAAGAAGAAGGAGGAGGAGGAGGAGGAGGAGGAGGAGGAGGAGGAGAGGAAGAGGAAGAAAACAAGGTTTTTCTGAAAATCTACAGGCTTTTCAGGAGGGACAGGGCAGGAAGGCGAGGTGGCGGAGTTGCTCTTTATATGAGAGAGCAACTGGAATGCATAGAGCTCAGCATAGGAGAGGATGGAACGTGACTAGAGAGCCTGTGGGTGAGGATAAAAGGGCAAGCCAGCAAGGGCAACACGGTGGTGGGAGTTTACTACAGGCTTCCTGACCAGGACGAGGAAGTGGATGAAGCCTTCTACAGGCAGCTGAAAGAAACCTCCCAATGACAGGCCCTGGTCCTCCTGGGGGACTTCAACCACCCTGATATCTGCTGGGAAAACCCATAGCCAGGAACAGACAGTACAGAATGTTCCTGCAGAACATTGCAAATAATTTCTTGATGCAGGTGGTTGATGAACCAAGAAGTCCTAGAGAGCAGGGGAGGTGCCAGAGGACTGGAAGAGAGCCAACATCACTCCAATCTTCAAAAAGGGCAAGAGGGAGGAGCCGGGCAATTACAGGCCAGTCAGCCTCACCTCCGTCCCTGGAAAGGTGATGGAGCAACTCATCCTAGAGAGCATCTCTAGGCATGTCACGGAGAAATAGGTGATCAGAAGTAGTCAGCATGGATTCACCAAGGGGAATCATAGCCTTCTATGATGGGGTGCCTGGCCACCTGGACGAGGGGAGAGCCATGGATGTTGTCTACCTTGACTTGAGCAAGGYTTTCGACACCGTCTCCCATGAGATCCTCATACGGAAGCTCCGGGAGAGTGGTCTGGACGAGTGCACAGTGAGGTGGATCGAGAACTGGCTGGATGGCAGAGCTGAGAGGGTGGTGATAAATGGGGTCAAGACCAGTTGGAGGCCTGTGGCCAGTGGTGTCCCCCAAGGGTCATTACTGGGCCCGGTGCTTTTCAACCTGTTTGTCAATGACCTAGACGAGCACACTGAGTTCACCCTGAGCAACTTTGCAGATGATGCCAAGCTGGRTGGAGTGGCSGACACTCCGGAGGGCTGTGCTGCCATCCAGAGGGACCTGGACAGGCTGGAGAGTTGGGCAGAGAGGAACCTCATGAGGTTCAACAAGGACAAGTGCAGGGTCCTGCACCAGTTAGGGAGGAATAACCCCAGGCATCAGGACAGATTAGAGAACGATCGGCTGGAGAGCAGCTCCACAGAGARGGACCTGGGAGTCCTGGTGGACACCAAGTTAACCATGAGTSAGCAGTGTGCCCTCGTGGCCAGGAAGGCCAATGGGATCCTGGCCTGCMTCAGGAGGAGTGTTGCCAGCAGGTCAAGGGAGGTGATTCTGCCCCTCTCCTCAGCTCTGGTGAGGCCGCACCTGGAGTATTGTGTGCACTTCTGGGCTGCCCAGTATAAGAGGGATGTGGAGCTCCTAGAGAGGGTCCAGTGGAGAGCTACAAAGATGATTAAGGGACTGGGACATGTCTCGTATGAGGAGAGACTGAGTGAGTTGGACTTGTTCAGCTTGGAGAAGAGAAGACTGAGAGGGTGATTAACATGTATGAATACATGAAGGGAGATGGTAGGGATGAGSGGGCCAGGCTTTTCACAGTGGTGGCCAGTGATAGGACAAGGGATAATGGGTGCAAGCTGAAACACAGGAAGTTCCATCTCCAGATGAGGAGGAATTTCTTTCCTGGGAGGGTAACAGGGCAGTGGAACCGGCTGCCCAGGGGGGTTGTGGAGTCTCCTTCTCTGGAGGTCTTCAAAACCTGCCTGGACGCCACCCTGTGCCTCATGCTCTAGGTGTCGCTTTTTGAGCAGGAAGGTTGGACTAGATGATCCCTAGAGGTCCCTTCCTACCTTTAAGATTCTATGATTCTGTTATTCTGTGAAAAGAATAAACAAAAAACAAAGCATGAGGATAATTATTGTGAATATGGATTTTTGATTAGTAACATTGTAGTAACTATGTTGTAGACTCTGTTTCCTAGATATTCTAGATGAGAAACTTATGGAAAGATTTGTAGAAAAAAGACTTCATAGAATCATAGAATGCTTAAGGTTGGAAGAGACCTCAGAGGTCATCTAGTCCAACCTCCCTGGTCACGCAGGGTCACCTAGAGCATGTGGTAAAGGGCTGCATCCAAGCGGGTTTTAAAGATCTCCAAAGAAGGAGACTCCACAACCTCCCTGGGCAGCCTGTTCCAGGGCTCCGTCACCCTCACTGTCAAGAAGTTCCTGTRTAACTTCTTGAGAAGTTCTTAAGTTCCTGTGGAACTTCTGATGCTTCAGTTTTTAGCCATTTGCTCTAGTCCTATCACTGTCCACCACCGAAAAGAGGCTGGTCCCCTCCTCCTCACTGCCTCCCATGAGGTATATATAGACACTAATCAGATCCCACCTCAGCCTTCTCTTCTTCAAGCTGAACAGGCCCAGTTCCCTCAGCCTTTGCTCATAAGGCCCCTGATCATCCTCGTAGGCCTGCGCTGGACTCTCTCCAGCAGCTCCACATCCCTCTTGTACTGGGGAGCCTAGAACTGGACACAGTGCTCCAGATGTGGCCTCACCAGGGCTGTGTATAGGGGGATGATCACCTCTCTCCACCTGCTGGAGACACTCTTCTTAATGCACTCCAGGATCCCGTTGGCCTTCTTGGCCACCCGGGCACACTGCTCTCTAATGGTCATTTTGTCATCCACCATGACACCCAGGTCCCTCTCTGCGGGGCTGCTCTCCAGCAGGTCCACCCCTAATCTGTACTGGTGTCCGGGGTTATTTCTTGGGAAGAAAATAAAGTTTAAAGACACTAGAGACGTAGCTGTGAAACAGATGCATACCTTTATTTTTCACGTTAGTTAGACATTTAATTATTAACCATTTTGGGGGGAATTCACCCTACAGTTTAATAAATGAATCTATATAATAAGTGAACASAATAAACAATTATAAAAGAAAAGAAAAAGGAAAACTTATGACTCTCAATGCAGTAATTTTTCAGTGGTTAGCTTATGCATTTTAACAGTGGAGAAGAGTTTTAGCAAAAATCTGGAAGGACTATCTTTTCAAAATGTGTTAAATGCCGCAATGGTATAAAATGACAAATAATTTAAACTGAGATAAATGTGAATCAGGCCTTACGTATAGAGTGTAAGAAAAAGAGAATGGAGAAGTGAAAATCACTTAGCTGTACTGTCATCAAGGGATATTTCAATTTATCTCAAATACATGTTTAGTCTAATGCCTCTTCATTTCTTGAAACACACACAAACTTGTGCATTTTTCATATCCAATTATTGTCAGAAAAATACTAGCTTAGTAAAAACTCAATTCAAATTTGGGAAAGGGGAGTAAAAAGGGGAGTGTGACGGGGAAGGCATCCATCCCCAAGAGTTTCACTAACAGTCCAGAGCTGTAATTTAAGTCTCTGTGCCTTACTTTTCATCCATGTATCATAGCAGTTGTAGGCTGCTTAATGCTCAAACTTTCAAAAATATTTGAAAGTGTTTGATAATTGCCCATATTTAGAAAAGAAAATAATTGAAAAATCTGTGCTATACTAAATTTAATTTTCAAAATTTCCATACATATTTTGTCTTATTATTTATGGTTTTCAACTCTCATTTGGCTACCAAAAAAAAAAAAGAAAAGCAGTGACCAAAACACAGAGCTATAGAGTTATATTTCTTTTTTTCATTAGCAGCAGAAGCCAAGGTGAGATTTAGCAATTATTATTTATCTTTTACTTAAAATTTGTGAGAGAAATTTGGGGATCAAAATCAAAAATCAAGCACAAGGCAAAGAAAGGCAACAGTTTCTTTCCGTATTTAACAGATAAGCTGGAAGAACCGCTAAATCCCACAGAAATCAAGATTCTCACCGAACTGAAGGAATTCAATAGAATAAATTTTTCTGAACATTCTTACTGTATATATACATTTATTTCTGTACATATAAATGTATCCACCAATATGCACATGCAGATACACACAGAGGCACATTTACATTCCTTTGTTGTTGTTGTTATTTCAGAATATTTCAGAATATTTCAGAATATTTAAGGTTGGAAGGGACCTCTACAGATCATCTAGTCCAACCTTCCTGCTCAAGCAGGCACACCTAGAGCATGTGGCACAGGGTGGCATCCAGGCGGGTTTTGTTATAAATTAAATAGACACATTTTTTCAAAATGAAAAGGCAAAAACTAGCTTCTGCCTAATCATCATGCCTATGGGAAGTGGGACAAGAAGCATGAGTGTCAGAAATACATAGAAATCTTCCTTTATCAGAAAGTCATGAGGTTGTTTAGTGTTTTTTTTCTGCTCATAGATTACTTCGGCTTCTCTTGCATTTCTTTTGTCAAATGATATATATATATCATTTATCATATATATCATATCATATATCATATCATATATATATCATATATCATATCATATATCATATCATATATCATATCATATATATATCATATCAATAATCATTGTCAAATGATTATATATAATAGAAACATGAATTTGCTCTCCAATAATAGCTGTTGTTTCTTTATGATTGCCTGAGAAACAGCCACAATTTATGACTTTTTTATGTCTTAATCTTTTTTTTGTCCAATGTACGGTATCTTGTGCTAAAATGAAAGCACAACATGCTTTCAGTTGAAATGCTGAAAGTAAATTACCTTAAATGGTCATAAAAATACTGTATCTCAGTTCAAATGTCAAAGTGGACTTTCATAGAGACAGGGGAATAAATCTGAAAAGTGTAATTAAACCATTTGATCTTGTTTCTATAGGTAAGGAAGGCTCAAAATGAGTAGCTGTCTCATACTAATTTGTTCCTATCACAAAAATAGGATAATGAGTTATAATAATTCTTTATGTGGACTCTTTTGGTGTGTATATATGTGCCTAAATTTGAACTGATATAAGTAGTCTGATCAAAATAAATGAGGTGTCTCAAATTAAGCAATAACAAGCTGTGTGTCTAATTTAAAACCTTTGAATATGGACATAAGCCACTGAGTTCAAATTAAAATACACTTGGAAAAAAAATACTTGCAATTCTGAAATGTTGAGATTTGTTATACTAGTTTCATCAAATATGAGGATGAAACTTCAATCAGATTTAGGTAAGCTTATATGTTTGTTTAAGAGGAGAGAGGAGATAAGTTTTATTAACATCTACTTTAGAAAGAGATGTAGAAATCTCACTAAATATAATCCACATGATATAATTCATCAAGTCACAGATTTTTTTTTCACCACCCACCCAGCACCTTCAGAATTTCTAGCTGCTATGAGCTGCTAATTGCTGTGTTTGCTATTTTTGCTGTTTGGTAAATTCCTTGTGAAAAACTGTGTGTCTCTTGATGCTTTGCTCTGAAGGCAACTACACACATCTTGAACTATGTAACTGAACAGGGTCAGAGGATCTGGATTTATATATATCAGATACGTATCATATCCTTTTCCTCTTTACCTTTGTCATCTAATGCCATTTTTGAAACAGCTGCTGTATGAAAATTAACTTTGTTAGTGTAGTTGTGTAATTAGTCAGAGAGTGATGAAGTCAGAGAGAGAATGTAATTTTACTCCCTTTACTGAGTATATACAGTGTTTAACTGAAGTTACAGTGAGGAAAAAGATATCTAAATTTTACACGTCAGAAAGAAAATGACCAATCTTTAAGACTACAAATCGCATTGTTAATAGATGGTCTTAAATGGCCTGGATTGTTTTAATAGCAAATAATAATATGAAGTATCAACAGCTTTTGTTGTTTTGGTTGCTCAAACAGATCATCTATAAAGTAAAATAAGAAAAAAAAAAAAAAGAATGATGATGGTACTATGCTTTCTTGAGACCGAATAAACTTGAAAAAAGCTCAATCTGTGTTTTCTTATTATTGCATTTTTCCTAATCCATTAAAGAAAAGATATTAAAAAATCTTATTCTTTATCTTATTAAATTGTCTAGTGAACTCATAAAGAGATAAGCCCTTCCTAGTATACAAAATTGACAAAGAAAAGATTCCTGACATTTTTAAAGCATTTTTCTTTCTTACACTGTCTTCTAAGTTTCCACAGAGAGGGAAAGAGTTGATATGTCTTTTTTTACTCTTAAATATATTTACTTCTATTAAATTTCCTCTAATTATTTCTCAATAACTTGACATTATAAAGCATCAGAAATGGATTAAAAGTACTGCTCAATATTAAGTTTACTATTCAAAATGGGATTTTAGTGGTGAGCAAATGAAATCAAAAAAGCTTCTATATACTTGAATTGTTTGTGTTTCACATGGAAGTGAAAATATGTTCTTTAAAATTTAAAGATATGATGCACTGCTATAAATTCCCATTCCCCCAAATCTACCAAGATACTTGTAAAAAGAAATATTGCATTATTTAATAACAATAATATAAAGAAAGATTTTGCTGTTATAGCTGAAGTGCTCTTTTGTAATAGACATTAGAGGAAAATAGAGATTAAATATGCTTAAAAATCATAATATAACATGGACTAAAAATTAAAGCAAGTACTATAAAATCCTACTGACCAAAGTAGGAGTTTCATTAGGCATGGGAAATAATTTTTAAGCAGAGAATAATTCATTCAGCTAATGGAAGGAACTTTGTTCCTTCCTTCCTTCCAGGAGGCATCCAGATTACTGAGAAACTAATCAAAAGTGCTTAAAGCTTACTTATCTTTCTAGGCCATTGGGGCACTCTAGAACTGGAAAGATTTTCTTCTATCATGTAGATTTTTATCCTTCTGTAAACTACAAACTCAAACAGAGAGAAAGGAAAATGAATATTATCTTGAATATTTACTTTATTTTATTTATTATGAGACATGTTTCATAACTGCACTTTACAATTCTGTTTTTTTAAGTATTTCATAGTCTACATACATATCCATATGTATAATAAACATGAAGCTGTGAATACAGTGCTAAGTGTTGGAATTCCAGATAGATGGGAAGAGAGAATTATGGAGATACACTACATAAAAAAGGAGAAATTAAGAAAGGAAGAAGGAAAGAAGAAAGAAAGGAGGGAAAAAGTGAATAGAGAAAGGAAATGGGACAGTTATTCCCTGTATTGAAAAATATAATGTTTAGATTTTAAAAATATGATGAGATTCCAGCTAAATCCCTCCTTCGAAGCAATCTGGTATTTTTGGCTAAAAATAAAGATACTACTGCCATAATAACACATTGCTCTTCATTAAGAAATGCTTATTAAATAGAATTAAAATCTTACTAACAACTAAAGTTATTCTCTAAAAAAATAAATTATGGGCTAGATATAATATGAAAATCAGGTAGTTTGGTAATGGTTAAAGATAAAGGATTATCCAGATAAATTATCTATTTATTTCAGTGTGAAAATCTTCTAATATGGTTAAAAATGTGTCATACCTAATGTGAATTACTAGACATGTGGAAAATGGCAAAAGTGTCACTTTTTTATAGTATACCATTTATAAGCCTATTTTACATCTAAAATTTAACACTTTTACCTCTGCAATATATGGTTGAATTCATAAAACAATGATTTAATCTAGATAATATTTCAATATTCAAAACACATTTATAACTTAGATTACATTTTTCAGGCTACTTWAAAAGGATTAGTGTCAAGAATGTTAAAGATAATTACAATACTTTTGTACTAATACTAGTCTCCAGACTGAAGCAATAACAAGAACAAGAAACTATCTCATGCACTGAGCACCGTCTACATAAACTGCATAATTTTTTCTTCCCAAATGACCAACCAAATAAAGAAATTAAGAGAAAAACATGTGTGCCAGACTGGAATCATAAGAAAATACAACTATCTCAAGAAGGATAGCAGGAGATAGATAGACACAAGAGCTAGGAGCGCTTTAGTGAGTATAGGATCTGATTAAATGACCATTAAATTAGTGGAAAACTCTATCTTTACAAAGCCAAAACTATTTATATGGCTATATGTAGCCAGATCTTAGCTCTGCTCATATACAAATCAGGTTTTTGGACATCCATGATGTTGTTCCTTTAATGCTGGACTAACAAGTCCAGCTGAGAGGCCATTACTCTTCCAGGGCTGTTACAGTTTCACAGAAAACACACAAAGGAGGCTCTTATCCATGACCCTCCACCTTGTATATTTTAGCTTAGTTCTAGTGTTGCTCCTTAAGTTCCTAGTGACTTCCCAGGTACCTCCAGAAATAATTTCCTAGTTAATGCAAAATAAATTATTCAGTGGTGAAGCGAAGGGGTAAAAGTACAATAAGTCAGGTAGTAGCATATATCATAGAGCAAATATAAACTGTTGCTAGTGTTGCATAGCTTCGTATGTGCTATTGCCACCCATCTAATTGCTAACATTGTGAATTAACATACTGCTTCTTGGTGGTGGCCAGTGATAGGACAAGGGGTAACAGGTATAAATTGTAACACAGGAAGTTCCATCTCCCTATGAGGAAGAACTTTGAGGGTGACAGTGCCCTGGAAGAGGCTGCCCAGGGAGGTTGTGGAGTCTCCTTCTTCGGAGGTCATCAAAACCCACCTGGATGCCACCTTGTGCCATATGTTCTAGGTGTCCCTGCTTGAGCAGGGGGGTTGGACTACGTTATCTCTAGAGGTCCCTTCCAACCTTAACCACTCCATTATTTTGCATGATTCTTTTTTTTTTTTTTTTTTTAAATAAAAGCCTGACCTTTTCTTTCAAATCTATTAAATGTTTTTGTATTATGTAAAATATCTATTTGCTACCCAAGCAAAATATCTACAGAATACAAGAGTGTTGCAGCATACTGGTCTCCAGCCACTACATGAAAGACTGAGATGAATCCAAGACAAAACAGAAAAGTATATTTTAATGAATCAAATATTATTCATTTAGCTGAAGTGACTCTTTCTTAAAGGTCGTATTTTTATCATCATGTTCTAAAGGTCCATTTTGGGGTCTTAGTTTCTAAGTATGTAAATTGTGAAGAGTATAGACTGACAATGGCTTGATTTTGTCCATTATTTACCAGACAAAAATAATTATAATAAAAACACATATAAAAAGTATGCATTCAGCAGATAGCACATATGTAGGGGAGAAGTGGATCTCAGATTTACTGAGGCACATCTTTTGCACAGATGCATTAGCGTATACCTCTTACCATATGAAAGCACTACATTGCTTTGCATAAAGCAGTCTTCATTTGGCCTACTCTATTATATCTAAAAAATACATCTAAAAATCTAAACTAGTACCTCTAGGTTTTCTTCAGGATGTCAGAAGAACAAGAATGTAAAGAAGGAGATTCTCCAGGCCTTAGACATCTTTTGCAGCCAGAATTTCTTTTCGGGTAATTCATCATAAGCTTAGAATGCTTACTTAAACTAACTCTTAAACTCTGAAGAATTAATTGTGGGGCAAATTGTCAATAGCAATTTACATCTGTATTTGTTAGATACATATATTTGCTTAAACATCTTCACATTAGATATGAGATCAGAAATGTAACCTCATGTCATCCTATGTACAATCCAGTTATGACTCTGTCTTGAAGTTTTGCCTACATAATAATGCTTGAGACATTATGATCTAAAATTACAATCCCYATGAATTGTAAAAATTGATAAAAACAACTATAAGCAATTACAAGACCAGATCATGAAAAGCAGGATCATTTTATGTTAAGAACATATATACTTTTTAAAGTTAAGTTGTTTAATAATATTTTAATTTTCTCATGTGAAGGCAGATTTCCACTGAGGCAGCTAATCCATTCTGCAAAGATTCAGATAAATGCTAAAAGCCTTAGGGAGAAAGAGCTCATTTTATTTCCATTTGGGCAGAGCATGGATGTGAGCTTCTCACTCGCCTCTGGCTACACCTCTCTTGGCCTCTGTGTGAGCAACACATGAAAGGAAGATGTAAGAAGGTTATTTCAACATTATTTTTAGCATCAAATGATTTATGTATTTAGAAGAATAAAGCMTTTAGTTTTCTATCCAAAACAATGTCCTTTCTTGTTCATTTTATTTTCCATTATATTATTCCCTTTTCAATCAATAAATCTTTTGGCTTATACCTTCCATGACACATAGAGAGTTATTCTGTGAAATTTAAACAGATCTAAATTTGCACTGTAATGATCCTGACGTTTTCCTTGCTTGTGTGAGACATAGACATGATGTTTCTTTGTCATTTCATTCCATTAAGAGGAAACTATGAAGCCATTCCCCAGACTGGCTTCTCATGGAACCAGTTATGTCACTGTGTTAGTGAAAAAACATTCAACTAGGGTGTGAGGCTGCAACTGGTTTAAGCTGATGTTGTCATGCAGCAGTGGTCTCAGCCATATCCTTTTTTAATATAGTACATAAATAAATAAAACTCTGAATGTGCAACGAAATATGTCTCAAAAAGCATATTATATTCCCAACTGACCATATGAGTTTTGTGAAACATAAAGCAGGATAAGCATCCTATATGTCATCTTATTGTATCATCTATACAGTAGTTATCATCTATATCTAGTATACCTGCTCAGAAAAACATCATAGATTTGATTATGATTCTCTATTAACCAAAGATTTTTTTGATGATATGTTTTATCTCACAGTTCTTTCAAACTTTAGAATGGCAGTATTCAACTTGATCCTGCAAGTGAAGAGGAAAGCTCGGGTAGAAAGAGTTGCATCCCACAAGTTAACAATTGGATGTACAGCTGGTGCCACAGAATAATTTTGACTTCTATGATCCCAGATCCCTAACTTCAACAGAAGAAAGATGCTGAAAAAGTGAAGCACAAATGTGGTCAGGACTGGAGGACTTGCCCTGTGACAAGAGGGAGAGGGACTGGATCTTGCTGAGTATGGAGAAGTGATGATTTCAGGAGCCAGCTGCTTTCCTGCACCAACAAGGAGGGGACAGGGAAGACAGAGCTAGGCTCTTCACTGCAATACATAGCAGGATTTTAAAATAACTTCATTAACTTATCATCTTCTGTACCATTTTTTTTTTTGTGCATCTTACTGGTCTTCTTACACACAAAGAATATTTTTTTCACGTTGCTGGAAATGAAATAACTATTTATGAGCAATATAAAGATCACTTGATGCTCTTTTACTATAAAACTAGAGACCTAAGTGCAATATTAAATTTTAAAGAAAATAAATAGTAATAGTAATAGTAATAAAGTTTATTCTTCCCCTCCACATATACATATGTATATAAATAGAAAAAGTAATGGAAATCATGTTAAAATCTGAAATTTCTAAAATCTGAAATTCTTTCAGATTTTTAGCCTAATGTGAATACATGTATTTCCCATATCACAACAGAAAAAATAATCATCAGCAAAACTCATTTCATTGAAAAAATGTCTATAAGTCTCAGGTGTTATATAATGCATGAATTATATGCCTTAGCATGCTATAAAAGCTAAGGAAAAGCTGTAGAAAAGAAATTAGCCTTTAAATAAAATTTAAAAGCCTAGAGAGAACACGCATCTTAAACAGAAAAGGTAGCTTTTGTTCTGTAATTGGAGCTCGTATATATTTTTTCCCTGCTTGATCTTATTAACCTATATATGCAGTGCTCAACAATACAAGTTTTAACTATATTAGTCTTTGTAAATCTTGCAATTATGATCTCCAAAACATGTGAAGCTATTTTATAATGTTAATTAGGGGTCATGGAGTATTGTTTTCTATGCAGCATTACCAAGTTGGTGGACTATAACATTTTTCTGGTGATTTAGTTTGCACTCTATTAACTATACCCTAAGTGGTTTGCTTATCTGCTTTGTGTAGTGGGTCATTTGGCATCCAATAATTTTATGTTATAGACAGAAATACATAAAGTTATTTGCATTTATACTCCACAAATTCTTTTTTTTTTTTAAAGGAATCTATATCCTCTCTTTCCCTTTCTTTCTATAAATATACAAATATATTTTACATGTATCTACATATATATGTATATATTCATGTGTGAAGGAGGACGAAAGTGTATCAGTGTAGACAACAAGACACTGGAGGAAACATTTTTGAGTACTAATGGACTACATTCTCACAGAAACATGTCTTCTGTTATCAATATTTTCATAATTAACAATAGCATCTTCACAGGTTTGTGAAACCCTTTAAAATATCAAAGGCTTTAAAACATTTAATAGAGTATATTCTTTCCTTCTTTTTTTTCTTTTCCAAAAATATATAGTCTACATAGTCTAAGAACTAAACAAACTATGAAGAAATTGGTGATTTTAAGTAATAAAAAGTTGGAAGAAATGTAGTGCTTATGGCAGAAAATTAGACCTTGCTGAGTGGTAGGCAATAGTAGTGCTGGTAAGTAATGATCTGGAATATCGTATGAAATTCTGGACTCTCCAGTACAAGAGGGATGTGGGATTTCTAGAAAGGGTCCAGAGTAGAGCAACAAAGATTATTAAGGGATTTTCCTCATCTATTGTATGAGAAAAGACTAAGTGATCTAGGCTTGTTTAGCTTGGAGAAGAGAAGATTGAGAGGGGATCTTTTCAATATATACAAACACGTGATGGGAGAATGTAAAGAGGATGGAGCCAAATTCTACTCAGTGTGGTATAAATTAAAACACAGGAAATTTAMTATCCATATGATGATGAACTTCTTTACCATGAGGGTGACAGAACACTAGAACAGGCTGCCCAGAGAGGCTGTGCAGTCTCTCTGGAGATCTTTAAAACCCACCTGAATGAGACTCTGTGCCACGTGCTCCAGGAGTCTCTGCTGGAGCAAGGAGGTTGGACTACATGCTCTCTTTAGATCCCTTGCAAGCTAAAACCATTCTGTGATTCTGTGACATTGAGATCGGATTTAATATTGTTCTTCATTTTTAGGGATCACTTACATTGAGGCAAAATAATTACAATGTAGTAACACACCAGAGTGGTATTTGGATAGTGCAATAGCTAATTCACTCACAAATTTCCAATATCTTTATATCCTACTTCTCCTTCTGAAGTTCAAGAAATTCAGTTAAATATCGTCTTCTAAATATTCTGAGTAGTCCTCATTTGGCTAACGTTATAATCTCTCCAAGAATAAAAAGAAGTTAACAAGCTTTTCTGAATACTCACCAGTTTTTGTTAAATGTTTGATAGCAACACAAGATAAAAAAAAATCAAGTTCTCAATCAATACTTTTTCACATTTGTTATAAATGTAAGCATCACAGCATGCACAAACATGCTGTGCTTCTATAATTCTTCCCAAAATCTCAGAGCTTTATTCACACATGCAGATCCTCAGGACATGTACAGGCTACGTATCTGAGCATCACAAAGTTACAAATGACTTTGATATTCCTTGTGTAATGAATCAAACATTGGATTGGTCTTCTTTAAAAGGTCTTTTGGTTGAGATTAGCATTCAGCGAAGGCTAATCAAAACAGTCATGCCCACTTCAAAGTCCATTCAAATCGAAAGTCTTCCACTTGTCTTCAGGCAGCTGCTAATCAGGTTATAATTTTAAACTTTATTACTGACCAAGATATTGATCTGATAAATCAGCAAAGGCAGATTTTCTCCATCACTCCTGAAGCAAAAAAAGAAATTGACTATTTTGTTAGACTACATTAAGGGAGGTTATATGGCTGATACCCTTGGTGGACTCAATGACCTGGCTATACCTCCTACCCACCCAGGCTGGTGCACGTGAGGGTGCTGAGGTCTCTGTCACAGGCAGATGAACATGGCTGATGCTCTCCCCTTTAATACAATGATCAGGAACTGGCATTAAAATCATATTTAAAATAAATATCTTCTAGCACTGACAAATAATTTGCTGAAGATGATACCCAAAATGAAGGAAAATGAGATAAAGTAGTTATGTTCATATTTAGGTAAGTTAAGAGCATCAGCATATTTGTAAATTCTTAATAAAAGGCATCTAATTTAAAATTCCTCTCTGAAACTTTTTAAAGTAGAAAGAATCTACACTGTGAAATGAGACTGGTCAAGAAGGAAAGAAAGAACTAGAGTGAGTAATCAATTTAACTGAAATATTAAGACTGAGTTAATGACCTGAAAATAAAAATGGTCCCTAGAGTAGACCACTTAATAGCTGAAATCTACATTTCCTGTTGCAGATCATATGCCCTGCAGCCAAAACAATTCTGAGAAAGCTTACTGAAAAGCAGGCTATAACAACATAGTTATCGAGGGAAAGAGGGGAAGATACAGGTTTCAGAACCCTCTATTTTTCTCAATGACTTAATGCTTAATGCTCAATGACTTTGCTTCTTGACTTCTAGTATCAAAGGATACTTACTGTTAATATCAAAGGATACTTACTGCATTTCAGTCATTTTGGAGCTAAGATCTTTCTTTCCTGAGATTAAATAGAAATGGAATTACATAGCAGCTGTCAAATTGGATATAACTTGATAGAACTGAATTGTTTTTGATCAGATATGCTTTGGTCTTGTATTTGAAATACTAATATCCCTCTTGTGTGTTGTCACAATCCAAGATGCATTGCAAAGACTTTAACCAAAGCAACAAAACTCTTACCTTTAATAAACCTCAGACTCTGGTCTCACATTCCTTAGGTCTAATTTTAGCCATTTATTTGAATTTCTTAAATTAGAGGTGTGACTTGACAACCAGTGGAAAGAGATAGACAAGCTAGAAATTGAGGGATTCTAAGAAGTCGGAACCACTAACCCACAATGCCCTTGCTTAAGGGAGAAGGTCTTATTGACTCATGTGTTTCCATATATTACTTAAGAATTTCCAATAGAAATGTTTCCAGGTGAATACTTAGTCACACAGTATGCTGGTAATATTAACCCAGACATGTTGTTCCTGGTAACTCTCCCTAAGAGGTTATACCCTTATATGAGACAACAGTGCTTCAATATTATTACAGCATATGAGCACAAAAATAATTTTCTCCTATGGGAGTCAGTGTGTGGGCACAGTAAAATGCTGGCTGTAATTTATTCCTTTATCTTGCCTACTTCAACTGTCATATCAGTCTACTGAAATATGCATTTTTTATTCCCTGTAGTTTAAGTAAGTCTGAAGCACAGATGCTGATATAAAGTTGGGTTTTGGGAAGTAATGCTGGAAGCACAGGATAGAGATTTACATAGAGCAGCATCCAGATCCCTAGTTTCCATTCCTCAACTCAAGAAATAGTCCCTCTTAAATTGATAGTGGATCTATTGCAGTTCTAAAAAATATAAACTCTTTACTCTTTAATGCATGTTTATTTCACAGATTTTAAGATTAGTCAGGAATGTGGCTTTGAAACTTTTTTTCTCCTATGTCATTGTGTCACAATAATCTTTCAAAATTATTCAGGATTTTTGTTGTTGTTGTTGGAAAGAAGAGGCTTTATTTAGTAATGTCTTTACAAAATTTTGCTGTTTTTGATTCTAAATATGACAACCTGTCTTATGGTGTGGTTTCATATCAGTTCATGACCAATTTTAAGCATTTAGCTGAAACTAACAACTGAAGATCTAGCTACTTAAAACACTATTTAAGGTCACTCAGAAAATGCCCACCCTGAGACTTTGAAGTTGGTTGCCCTGAATTTCCTTTTGAGACTTTTCTTCTTAAGATTCTAACGTTTCTTAACTTGGTGTATCAGTTTAGAAACACAAGTGAGATGATGTGTGTCCAGGTCCTTGTTCTTCCAGTACAAAAGCTGTCTCTGCGAATAAAACGTATCTTTTTGCAAGAAATCTTTTCCTTTCCTGTACTGGAAATCAAAACCAAACTGAAATAAAATTTCTATAAATAATGATAAGAGAATATAATATTCAACGGAGATGGTTATTGTCAGCATCTTTATCTGCATTTATGCTGCAGTTCAACACATGCTGTCTTTGAGATGATACAAACCCAAAAGATAAAATTGTGACCCCACATYCAGAATAAACAGGAATTAGACTTTTTCCTTAAAATGCTGAATATTACTTATGAAAATACCAAAATCTCTTGATGATGTCAGTTTTTCTGTCATATAACTAACCACTAGCCCAGCTCTGGAATTTTCCAACATCTGAACATTCTCATGTGCTACTAACRTCAATGGTTGTGGAAGATGTCACGAAGTGAATTGTGTTTAGATATCTTCTGGTGTTTTCTTTACTTGCGCAATCCTGACATATATGTGATACTTTTCATTATAATTTCTATTTGCCTAATTCATTTGAAATATCTAGGTCTGTTCATCCTTGTGTTACATTTGATCTTGTAAATTTTGCGTCCATTATCAAAGTATACTTATTTGTCATAAACACCTTCATAATACTGCTTTATTATTGTGCAAAAGAACTAACCAATGGGGAAGCCTTTCGCATATCTAAGACAATTATCTGCCAAAAAATGTTTTCTTTGTTTATTTGCTAGTTATTTTTGCTCTACCATTTAGCTCTGTAAGCATAGACATATTAAAAATCCTTCACATCTTTAAAATACTTTCAGGTACTCTTGCATCTCCTGTAAATCAAATGGATAAAAACACACAGGAAAGCTGAAAATGAATAAAAAAGTCTTTAATGTTTGGCTTAATGCCAAAATTACCATTAAAGTTGTAAATTTCACCACTAAATASATAACAATATAAAAACCTGTGTAAATCAATAGACATTCCTACATAAACCTGCTTAAGTACATCCATTTTCAGGAAATTTCAGCAGCAATATAAGCAGTTTCTCCATTGAAATGAGTTGATACAAGAGAATTTCTGTTTTAAAGAAGTAAGATTTCATAAAGCTAAGGTTTCAGAGGTTATTTCAACCATTTTTGTTCATTGCATTCCATACACATTTAAAAAAATGGCTTCCATCCACGATATCCATTATTCTTCATTGAATTGAGGGGCAGGGGATCCTGCCCCTCTTCTTAGCTCTGGTGAGGCTGCACCTGGAGTATTGTGCTCAGTTCTGGGCTCCCCAGTGTAAGAGGGATATGAAGCTTCTAGACAGGGTCCAGCAGAGAGCAACCAAGATGATTATGGGAGTGGAACATCTATTGTACGAGAAGTGGATTGGGCCTGTTTAGCCTGGAGAAGAGAAGGTTGAGAAAGAATCTTATCAACATGTACAAATACCTGAGGGGAGAATGTAGAGAGGAAGGGGTCAAATTCTTCTCAGTGGTAGCCAGTGATAGAGCAAGGGAAAATGGACATAAGTTGTAACACATAAAGTTCAATCTCCATATGAAGAGCTTACTTCCTGTTTGAGTGTCAAGAGCTGGCTGCCCAGGGAGGTTGTGGAGTCTCATTCTCCGGAGGTCTTCAAAACTCTCCTGGATGCCACCCTGTGCCACATGCTCTAGGTGCCCCTGGTTGAGGAGAAGGGCTGGACTAGATGATCTCTAGAGGTTCCATCCAACCTTAACCATTCTGTGATTCTGTGATATACTTTCTTTAAAGGTTATAT
>NW_020454627.1:1826147-1840400 GCF_003342845.1 Nothoprocta perdicaria
TTTTTTTTTTTTTTTTTTTACAACTTGATAAGGAAAAGTGGAAGGACAAAAATGGTGCATGGGAAAGGAGAAGATAACACTTGTGCATTATTCACAGGAGAGGAATGTGGAGAAGAACAGCACATCCCACACAACAGGCAGGGTTAATTTCTCACTGACTTTTGGTTTCTTCAGAGAGAGAGAAAAAAACACTGTGAAAATTTTAAAATGAGACATCATTTTGAAATACTGAAATTAAATGCTTTATCTTTTTAATTTCTGTCATAGTCTTATACAAACAAAGCAAAACAAACATATCGCCCTTGTCTAAATTTACCTGTATTTCTTATTGCTAAGACATCAGGTTTTTGACATATAACAATTCTTATTAAAAGTTTATACGCAATTAGCTGTCATTACCATTCATCAGCAGTCTTTTTTCTAATCTCTTAACAAAAGTAAGCCACATCATGAGAGATACTGCAGTAACATAGAGCTATGAGTGCCATCCAGAAAAATTGGACTAGACTCTATCAGTGAAAAAATAAACAGAAAACAAAAACAGGAAGAGAAAGAACTGTGTTACAGTTATTGCATACCATTCAACAATGTAAATACAAGAAATGGATACAAACATGTCATTGATTATTTTAATCTGAAAAATAAAAGGATGTAGCAAATAGAATTTTTTTCTATTAAACTCTATTGACAAGTTCAGCTGTAGGACTGGGACAATAAATCTATTTTTAAACCAGAGATGACTGACATCAAAAGGCAAAATAATATCATAATATCATAAGATCTACAAATAATAAGATTGGACCATATTACTAAAGTCATCATGTTGCTCAAATATTATATTTAATATATATTCAATTCACAAGAGTTCTTTTATAAGAAAAAGTACATAAAAATGTGTAGGGAATTTTGAATGATTTTACTGTGTTTCTATGACTGATAGAAATCATTATGGTTAGCTGTTCTCTTTTTTAATATTTAATCAAAATTTTAAAACCAGGATTTAAATTCCAAATTCCAATAAGCACCTACACTCATTTTTTTTCAGGAATCTAGATATAATATCTGAATTCATGTGCATAGTGTTGGTTTTAATTTGATAAGTTATATCTCCTTGGAATATTGCTGTGAAATCTCTATCATAAATTTATTAATACTAGTCTTTCTACATTGGATGTGATATTTTCTTTGTCTTTTGGGAACATGAGTAAAAAATGAACATAAATCATAAACTTAAATCAGAAATCAACATACTAACATTTTTCAGCAAAATGGATCTATTTTTTTTTTTTCCCAAAGCCTTGTTCTCTTTGTTGGTGTCTATGTAGAACAAGAACAAATGGATTCCTTCCTTCTAAACATTTCAAATTATATTTTTTTTCATTAAATTAGAATCTTAATTCCCATTCTGCAAAGTATTTGTATCCCCCAGTACAAGAGGGATATGGAACTACTGGAGATAGTCCAGCCCAGGGCTGCAAGGATGATCAGGGGCCTGGAACATCTACCCTATGAGGAAAGGTTGAGAGAGCTGGGCCTGTTCAGCCTGAAGAAGAGAAGGCTGAGAGGAGGTCTAGTAAGTGTCTGTAAATACCTTAAGGGAGGGAGAGAGGAGGATGGGGTTGGCCTCTTTTCAGTGGTGGCTACTGATAGAAGTAGAGGAAACAGGCCAAACTGAAGGATGAAAAGTTCCATAGGAACTTAAGGAAATTTTCTTAACAGTGAGGATGAGAGCGCACTGGAACAGGTTGCTCAGAGAGGWTGTGGAGTCTCCTTCTCTGGAGATACTCAAAGCCCACTTGAACGCAGCTCTGTGCCATGTGTTGTAGGTGACGCTGCATGTGCAGGGAGGTTGAAATAGATGATCTCTAAAGGTCCCTTCCAACCTTAATGATTATCCTGTGATTCTACAATTTTATCTTTTCATAAATAATATAYTAATTTCTGAAGTCTGTTGAGTTTTTAAGGTCATATCACACTTTCAATAAAGTTTTAGTGGCCTTTGAAGTGAGTCTTATAGTTAAAGCCATACCTACTTAGAAAGAAGAAATTAACAAGTCTAAATTGTAAGCCGAATGCCTGTACCCATACCTCAGCTTAAATTAGCTTTTAAAAATATTATTTATTCATATCTAAAGGCAATGTAAAAGCCTTTTTTATTCATATCTAAAGCCAATGTAAAAGAGCAGGTTTTAACCTGTTTTCTGCTCATTTTCTGCTGTCTCTGGAACAGCCCAATTTGCAGAACTATTGTAGTCCTCTTCTACAGACCATGTTTCCCTGAAATGGCTTCAGAACAGGGTAACAACATATAACCAGTATTGTCTTTGACAGCACGGATGACAGATTCCACTGCCTGGACCTGTGATCTAATGTGGTTTGATTTGTATACATACAAATGTATACACACTGTGTGGCGGAAACTTCAGCAGAAAATTTCTGTACATTGTATTCTGTCTGTGTTTTTTATGATAGGCTTTGTGTAAAGACAGTCATATCATCAGTGGGGAGTGAAGCAAGGAAGGTCTTTGCTTTCCTTTGAACTGATCAGCAAAATTTAATGTTAGAATTAGGTAATGAAAACAGACTCAGTGACTATTTCTCACCAATGCTTATAAACAGAGCATGGACACAGAGAGAAAAATAAAACTTAGAAAAATATAGTTGGGGGAAAAAGTCAAGAAAAATATTATAGGATTATCTCAGTGACTGTACAACAATGAACTTTCATGCAGAACTTTTCCAAAATGACATTTATCTATCATTGTCAATAATTATCTATTTTATCTATTATCTATCTATTTATCTATCACATCAATAATTATCTATTGACATTTATATGTCAATCCTTGCCAGTCCATCTTGACAGGAGGGAGTCCACTTGCTTTTTTCGATGGTCATGGATGTTTTTTACAAACAAAAGTGAAGTAAGATTGTTAAAGACAAATCCAAATGATATTACTACCCCATTTCTCCTAGTATGAGTAAATGAATGAGGAAAAGGGACAACCTGCAGGCAGTACTGTAGCAAAGCAAAGCCAAATTGTGCTCAAAGTTGCTATAATTGGTGGAAGCAAGGGTAGAAGGAGGAGCACACACAGTGATATGCAGGAGAAAGAAGAATCTTGTATATTCTTGTTGTTYCTATTTGCAACAATTCTTATGAGGTGAAGATGCCTTTGGAATTAATTCTTCAGGTCTTTGGATGTGACCAAGTCTTATTTTAGATGCCAGTTCACATGTATACACTAACTAATGTACAACCCCTAACCACTCCATTCTTCAGAGCTGTTTGGTGGAGTTTGATGCTGCTCCATGGAGAAGTGAACTCATTCTTTTATTATTTGCTATGAAATAGAGATACAGTAGAGAAAAGAAAAGGAGAAAAGAAGAAAGCAAACACAACAAGCACTGCCTAGTTTTTGTTTGTTTGTTTGTTTTGAAATTCAGGTCTTCTACAATGTATGCACTTCCAGTCCTGCTAGATAGTCAATCTCTTTGACTATGATACGCTGTTCTGCCTGTGTCTATTATATCTGTTAGTTTTACAAAATTCTCTGTTGAAGCTGTTGCTGCTAGCTGCCTAATTACAATAGAAGAAGTAGCCTTCTTTGAGGATCTTCAAAACCTGTTTGAACGCAGCCCTGTGCCACGTGCTGTAGGTGACCCTGTGTGTGCAGGGGGTGGACTAGATGACCTCTGAGGTCCCTTCCAACCTTAAGGATTCTATGGCTCTATGATTTTCCAGAAAGTTTTCATTGTAGTTCAATAACAGATGAAACAGTTTATGTAGACTAGTAATACAAGACCACATTATTCCTAAACAGCTAGTACAGGAAGACATATTTAAATCAATATATTTTTTGACAGATGAATCAGTGTTTTACTTCCTTACATACTCAATCCATAAATTTCAGAAAGGTAAGCTCCCTATGAGCTCTTCATGCAGGAAGTTCAGAGAATGATTTCAACAACAATTTATGTCCTGACACGTTGCATAACAATAGCTGGTCGGGCACAGCATTTTTACTATAAATGGAGTATCTATAATTTTGTCTGTCTTTCTACCTGCTCATTCAACCATATTCCTTTGGTGGATGAGTTTCCTTATTTATTCAATCAACTGTAAATAAGTCAAACAGACGTAATGTATTCAAATAATGTATGTATATAGGCAAATATGTTAGAATTCCTGGGAACATTGCCTACATAAATTCATACAGGCACGCACACACACCAGAATCCGGAGATAAACTTTTTCTATCCACTCAGATAAGTTGCTATCTTTACTATTCTGGCCCTGTTAATACTGAAATGTATATTCCATATGTCCCCGTCTTATCTATATTTGGCTTCATGAATCAGTACTCAAAGGAGTAAAAGATGCCCTGGCTACAACATCAAAAGTGAATGAGGTCAAACACCAGAGCACTGATATTTTACACCTTGCCAGGGCTCCATGTGCTTAATTCCTTGTATCTTCCCTACAAAGGATAATTTGCAATTTTTGTTGGTATTTTATTGTGTACTTCTTCTATAAAGTAATATGTAGGCAAAGAATGCTGTTAGCAGCTCCAGGACAGCTTGAAAGCTCCATTTGAAAGTCACCTCTGATTTAAGTGTATCTCTAAAATAAAAAAAAATACTCAAGTAGAGAACTTCTCTAATGTCTAAAACTCTCACCACCAGCAGTCCAACAGTTGGCCAGTCATTATAATATCCAGAAAAATGTGCTTTGTAATATCACAGATAGATGCTCTCATTTTTCTTAGGTATCAAACATTTTGAGAGGCTCCTACCACTGGACTGATAAGATCTCATGCTTTTGTAAAAGTTTGGTAGCCACAGTTGGTCAGTCCATCTTTGCAGAAAAATATTTCAGTAGTATATATCATTTTTCCTCCCATAGGAGTGCTACTTATGGAAGAACACATTGGCTTTGGTACCTTGCTGGAAGAATACTGTCTACACCACCTACATGTACTTTGAAATGAGTTTTGTCTGTTGATTCTTTGACATGCCAGGATGGAACTGGCAATTGAATAGAAATTTGGAATATCACCTAAAGCCCTGTGATATCTCTTTGTATTTCTGTCCTCAGGCTTCATTGTTTAGATTATGTTTGTAAGGAACTTCCAGTTCCAGTCCATATTGTACCTTACTGTTTCTAGCAGGGTTATTATTGAATCATTCTGTCAATCAAGTACAGAGCATGACAATGACTTTTGCCGTTATAGAAAGACAAGCTCTCGACTAAGTTTCTAGCAGATCTCCAAAAACATATAACATATGTTATATGTTAACCTATACGATTATTTTATTTATGTACAATATGTATGATATGCATTATATGTATAATTATTCTGTATTATATATGTTAGCACATATATGTGAACATATACATACATACATATTCATATGTAACATATAACAGTATCTGCCATAAACAGTGTGCTTCATTTCAGTATGTTTCAATAAAATACCTAGGCAGTGTGTGTCAGTGTGAGCAATGGTCTGTGTTATGTTCTACAGTGTAAATTGCTACCTGTTATTACAGACTTTGCTGTCACTTCGATCTCATAGTGCAACACGATGAACTGTAAGCTACTTTTTATACTTTTTCACCATCTTACCAATGGTTCTTCTATATCTTCTCTTTCCAAAAGCACGTAGATAAGAACACACCTATCTGACGCACAGAAATATTGTGGTGTTATCCTTTTATATCCTGTCTATACCTAACTTTTATTGCCTAGCTAATTGTGTGATTTTGGTACTCAAAAGTAAACAGTTCCCCAAATACAAAAACATCTGTAAAGGGAAAAAGGGATGAGAAGGTTATATAACATGGGACCTTATAAGAAAAAAAAAAAAAAAAAAAAAAAAGACAGAAAAAAAAGAAGAAAAAAAGAAAGAAAAAAACAGAGAAAGGGAATAAGACTGCTGTTGCTAACCCAATTTTATTAAATCTGACTCTTCCACAAAGCACTCATGAAGGAGCACAAAGGCTTCTGTAATAGTTGAGATCAGCATCAATATAGTGGGAAGAGATTTCAGCTATGTTAGTGGAGAAGATCCACGATAATGGATGCTACATTTTTTATTTAAAGTCTGGTAAATCTAAAGCTACGTTATCAATAGGAGTATCTCTCCTTCTTTCAAACAACTTATCTAATTCCAGGCATGACTAACAGCATGATAACTTCATTTTGACCATTGGCTTCTGTAGCTGTCAGGACTGAAGCTTTGATTAAGTTGGCATTATAAAGAAATTCCTATTTTCTTTCATGTTCCTCAACAGGCTTGAATCACTTATTTTGGCTGTTCTCACTGTCTCATGTTTTCAGACACATTCATTTATCACAAAGCAAGTCACGTTCACAAACACGTTTGTGTTTCCACTTTACTCTAAAAGGCACACAGAGAACCATTACAGGAATGCAGTATTGCAGCAAATAAATTGTCTGCACTTAGTCTGCAATATGTCTCTGCAGCCATTCAACTCTGTATGATTTCTTGTTGTAGAGATAGAGTTAAAAGGCTTCTTATAAACAACCATTAAATATAGCATTTTCTGATGATGTGACTCTTTGATCTGATTTTCTGCTGAGAATTGTAATATATACTACGGAAACTTTATGTTCTTTGTAATGAAATGTCTTAAAGTCTCATTTAATAATACAACTATCACTACCTCTCAGAGACATATGATGTAAAGTAATTTAACTGGAATCAGATTGCTATGCATCTTTCACAGACCTGTAAGTTTCATACCAAATTAGCTCACGAATCAACAGTTTTCACTGGAATCAAAGGAAACTCAACTTTAGGCATTGACAAGCTAGACTAGACAAAGCAGTAGTCATCACTGCATTTTCTATGCTTGTTATGGGCAGAAAACTGTAATTTGATGGAATTTTCTGAGTAGCATTCAAATTTTAAGGATAACCATTTATATTATATTTTGTCTTCCCTTAGAAAAAAATGAACCGTGTGTTATTCACAATATAAAAGGTTTACACTGTAAAGTAGACAGACTGTTCTTTTCATTACTATATAGAATGTTCATTGACAGCAGAAGTAGCCTTTTAATAGAAGGTAAATAAACTGAATTCCTTACTAAGTAACTTTCATTCAAATCACTATAACTTGCAGTCATAGTTTCTGAATTAAACAAATGATCTGTGATCTACCATGAAGGAATAACCAGGTTCAGTAGGACATACATAGATATCTCCTCATGGTCTTTACTTTAATATTATTTCACTATATTATGGCATCTTTATCTAAGTATAGGCATTTCAATACTAAATTCTTCAGTAGGAAGTCATAGAATCACAGAATAGTTGAGGATGGAAAGGACCTCTAGAGATCATCTAGTGCAACCCACCCTGCTCAAGCAGGTTTATCTAGAGTACAGAGTCTCACAGGTGGGTGGCACAGGGTGGCACAGGGTAGCATCCAGTCAGGTTTTGAAGATGTCCAGAGAAGGAGACTCCACAATCTCTCTGGGCAGGTTGTTCCAGGGCACTGTCATCCTCACAGTAAAGACATTCTTCTTCACCATGGWGATCTCCATGGAAACTTCCTCTGTTTCAATTTATACCCATTGCCCCTTGTCTTATCACTGGCCACCACCGAGAAGAGTTTGGTCCCTACATTCTACCCCCGGGTACTTATAAATATTTTCAGACCTCCTCTCAGTCTTCTCTTCTCCAAGCTAAACAGGCCCRGTTTGCTTAGTCTTTCCTCATACAAGAGATGTTCCAGTCCCTTAATCACCTTTGTTGCTCTAGGCTGGACCCTCTCTAGAAGCTCCACATCCCTGTTATATTGGGGAGCCCAGAAGTGCACACAATATTCCAGGTGCAGCCTCACCAGAGCTGAGTAGAGGAGCAGGATCACCTCCCTTGACCTGCTGGCAACACGCCTCCCGATGCAGGCCAGGATCCCATTGACCTTCCTGCCCAAAAGGGCACACTACTGGCTCATGGTTAACTTTTTGTCAATCAGGAATCCCAGGTCCCTATCTGTGGAGCTGCTTTCCAGCAGGTCGACCCCTAATCTGTCCTGGTGCCTGGGGTTATTCCTCCCGAGGTGCAGGGCCCTGCACTTGTCCTTGTTGAACCTGATGAGGTTCCTCTCTACCCAACACTTCAACAAGTCTAGGCCCCTCTGAATGGTAGCACAGCTCTCCAAAAGTCTTGGCTGCTCTATTCAGTTTGGTATCATCCACAAACTTGCTTACAATGCACTCTGTCCTCTCATCCAAGTSATTGATGTACATTGATGAATAAGTTGAACAGCACCAGTCCCAGTACTCATCCCTGAGGGATCAGGCCACAGGCCTCCAACTAGACTCCACCCATTTATCATGAGCCTCTGAGCTCTTCCATCCAGCAGGTTCCCAATCCACTGAAAACACACTTCTAGAGTTTCCCCTTGATGACGTTACAGGAAGTGTTGTCAAATGCCTTGCTGAAGCCAAGGTAGACAACATTCACAGCCTTCCCATCAACCATCCAACTGGCCAGTCATCCCATCATAGAAGGCTCTCAGGTTCATCAAACATGGCTTCCTGTTGGTGAATACATGCTGACTACTCCGGATCACCTCCTTCTCCTTGGCATACCTAAAGATGCTCTCCAGAATGAACGCCTCCATCACYTTTCCAGGGACAGAGGTGAGGCTGACTAGTTTGTAGTTTCCTAGGTCCTCCTTCATGCCCTTTTTGAAGACTGTAGTGACATTGACTTTCTTCCAGTCATCCAGCACTTCCCCACTCTTAATGACTTCTTGAAGATGATGGAGAGCAATTGAGCAATAATTCCGGCCCAGTTCCCTCAGCACTGTGGGGGGAAGACCATCTAGTCCCATAGAATTATAGGTGTCCARTTTGCCTAAGTGATCCCTAACCCRTTCCTTCTCGACCAGTAGAAGGTTTTCCTCTTGCCCGTTTATCTTTTACCTGAGCTCTGCAATTCATGGGGAGTAGCCTTAGAAGTAAAGACAGAGACAAAGAAGGCACTTACTAACTCTGTCTTCTCTGTATCCTCTGTCTCCAAGGCCCTGTCCCCATTCAGCAGCAGACTAACATTTTCCTTAGTCTTCTATTTGCTGCTCATGTATTTATAGAAGCCCTTCCCGTTGTCCCTGACATCTCTTGCTATAGATCTTGCTGTAAGTCCACTAATATTATAATCATTTGGGAAATCCTGTCATCCCTATTACAAACCTGCAAAGTAATATAACTGAATCGCATTTTTAAAATATTTTAAGATAATTATTAAAATTATTATTACTATATAATTTATATAAGTATTTACATATCATAATGTAGAACTATTACATAATTATTAAACAATTTTATTTTAAAAATAATTTTCCAAAATAATATTTTTTTTCTCTTAATGTCTTTTAGGTTGTCATTTTTTACTTTGAGTTTTATTTAAGACTAAATATATTACAAAATACGGATTTTTTTAAAGAATGATTCTGTTTTAGGCTATAAAACAAACAGACAAACAAACAAACAAAAATGGAATATAACCAATCRATAATTTAACTTGACTTTAAACTCTAGAATTTCAACTGTTTTAGAATGACACGACAAAGTGTAATGCTATTTTTGGTCATTTTCTTGTTTTTTTAGTTCTTTTGCTGAGAAAGCAAAACCTCACCATAAATGACTAGTTTTATGTATATGGCCTCATCTACAAGAAAACTAAACAAATGCTTTTAAGATGGGTTTTGATTTGTTTGTATAAGATATTTTTTACTGGGTACATGCAGTACACATTTAAAAAAGCAATTGATTGAAATTGAAAACATCTGACTTCAAGTAAACTTTTAAGCTAAACCAGTGCTTTCACATATTAATGATATTTTAATTGAACATATAATTTAATTTTATTTTAATGTTTTTATAATTTTGTTACAATTTGTCTTGCGAATGTATTGTATTTAATGAGAAAATATCTTTAGGCACTGGCAATAGAATTCATCACATCTGGCTTTGATTGGACTTCAAACTCTTTTGTCTTCTTTTTTTTCATCTTTGCATATCGAGACTAAGATTAAGATCATCTAAGTTATGAACTGAAGCACCTAAATATTAGGGATCCATAACCAGCATTGGCGAATGAAACTGAACTGAGCTTCTCTTAAAGAGACAACAATATCTATCAATGGCCAGCTAGAGAAATCCACTTTGTACAAAAATACTTATTTTTCTTTATATGTGTCTTTCTAAYACACCTTCCTCCTGATTATCCAGAGAAAGAAATAAGATGAGATCATCAGAACTGTGAGTGCTGTAGAGATCTGTCCATGTTAATCTACATAGCTGGCCATTTGTGTGTGTATATATATGTGTGTGTATTTATGTGTGTATTATTAGTATTTATGTGTGTATTGCAGAGAATGTTTTCCCCACTGGGAATACATTCTCCATCCTGCTGCTGCTTGAACTGAAGGGCATGGAGCTGCAACAGCCTACCCTCATTGGATTTGGCCTCCATACCCAGCAAGCAGAAAGTAATTATGGAACTTAACCCTTTGAGACTGTCTGCTAAAATGTAGATTACTTTCTTCAGTTGCCTTCCTTTCATTAAATGTGAGACCTGCTCAGACTTTCCAGGGTAATGTTTTAGCTGGCTGAGGATCTAAATACAAAAGAATCAGTGGTTCCACTCCATAGACTGTTTCAGAGTTTTATTGGTTGTAGCTTAATGTAAAAAGATGAACTTGCCTAAACCTTCCTTCCCCATTTACATTATTGATTCTGATATTCAAAAAGTAATGGTCTTTGAGGAATACTGATATCATTCTTCAGAGAGCTGATAATTTAAATATATGTATTTTGTTTAACCATTTTGAGAGGAGGGAAAGATCAAGTCAAAGTTAGACATAGATGAATTTGTAAACACAAAATCATGCCTGCAGAAACTGTATATGCAGAGTGAAAAACAAAACAAAAACAAACAAATAAAAAGAACACTCCTGAAAAACAAAGTTAGTTGAACACTTGCTATTGTGAAGGCTCACCACAGATTCTGCTTCCAGTGTTTTACATGGAAAGATATCTCATCACCAGCTGTACAGTATGTTCTGATGAACACAGAGCAGGATGTTGGCAACTGTTCATCTCTGAATTCCCCAGGATATATATGTCATGTTGAAGATTAGTCAGGGTTACTGTATGGGGATCTAGTTTTCATTTCAGTCACAGAATATTCAAGGTTGGAAGGGACCTCTAGAGATMATCTAGTCCAACCTTCCTGCTCTAGCAGGCACACCTAGAGCACGTGGCAAAGGGTGGCATCCAGGCGGGTTTTGAAGACCTCCAGAGAAGGAGACTCCACAACCTCCCTGGGCAGCCTGTTCCACTGCTCTGTCACCCTCACAGGAAAGAGGTTCCTCCTCACCTGGAGATGGAACTTCCTGTGTTTCAGCTTATGGCCATTTCCCCTTGTCCTATCGTTGGCCACCAATGAAAACAGCTTGTCCTCTTCTTCCCTGCATTCTCCCTTCCTGAACTTATACATGTTAATCATATCCCCTCTCAGCCTTCTCTTCTCCAGAGAAAACAGGCCCAGCTCACTCAGACTTTCCTCATACGAGAGATGTTCCATTCCCTTAATCATCCTGGTTGCTCTTCACTGGACCCTCTCTAGACGTTCCACATTCCTGTTATACTGGAGAGCCCAGAACTGCACACAATACTCCAGGTGCGGCCTCACCAGAGTTGAGGAGAGGGGCAGAATCACCTCCCTTGACCTACTGGAAACATCCTCCGTATGCAGGCCAGGATTCCATTGACCTTCTTGGCCACGAGGGCACACTGCTGACTTATGGCTGACTCCCAGGTCCCTCTCCGTGGAGCTGCTCTCCAGCAGGTCGACCCCTAATCTGTACTGGTGCCTGGGATTATTYCTACCGAAGTGCAGGACCCTGCACTTGTCCTTGTTGAACCTCATGAGGTTCCTCTCTGCCCAACTCTCCAGCCTGTCCAGGTCCCTCTGGATGGCAGCACAGCCCTCCGGAGTGTCGGCCACTCCACCCAGCTTGGTGTTATCTGCAGACTTACTCAGGGTGCACTCCGTGCCCTCGTCCAGGTCATTGATGAACAATTTGAACAGCACTGGGCCCAGCACTGACCCCTGAGGGACACCACTGGCCACAGGCCTCCAACTGGACTCGGCCCCATTTATCACTACCCTCTGAGCTCTGCCATCCAGCCAGCCCTCGATCCACCGCACCGTGCACTCATCTAGTCCACTCTCCCGGAGTTTCCGTATGAGGATATTATGGGAGACGGTGTCAAAAGCCTTGCTGAAGTCAAGGTAGATAACATCCACGGCTCTCCCCTCATCCAGGTGGCCAGGCACCCCATCATAGAAGGCTATGAGGTTCGTCAGACATGACTTCCCCTTGGTGAATCCACGCTGATTGCTCCTCAACACCTTCTTCTCCTTCACATGCCTGGAGATTCTCTCTAGGATGAACTGCTCCATCACCTTTCCAGGGACAGAGGTGAGGCTGACCAGCCTGTAATTGTCTGGCTCCCATATCCAATGATATGACTGCAAGAAATTGGACTGCAGAAAGAGAATATACAACCCCCTATTGCATTCAATGTAAGAGCTGTAAGGTGTCAGTTTCCAGAGCTGAGTGTGATTAAAATGCCCAGGAAGTTATAGGTACTGTTCTTTGCTATTAGAGAGAAGTAAGTGTAAGCTTCAGTAGACTGATTTCCCTGCAATGAATATTCTCTCAGATAGTCTTTTTTAAGGGAAGATTTCAAAGATTGGCTGAGTTTTAAAGATTCCGCTGAAAAGACTCAGCCTGGATTTATTGATTACATGGAACGAAGCCGTGAAACCTGCTAGGAGAGCTAAAGCTGTTTGACGTATGGTGGGGGAAGGAAGTGTTGGTTAAGGTTATGTTAACTTATCACCTGCCATTTCAAATACATTTCTGTCATGTCATATATCATGTCAATGAGTCATGATCAGTATCATCTGCATGTCATTGTTCCTGAAATGACACCAACTATCTTCCTTAATAAAGAAGTTGCTAATATTACTATGTACTAAATTACTTTAGATAAAAAGTAAAAGAAAAAAGCAAAAACAAAACCCCACCTGTTTGTAAATGTATGTGTGTGCTTTACAAAGTTTTTAATGGGATTGCTTGGAAAAAATGAAACATTGATAAATCATGCCTTTGGTGTAATATGGTATTTTCTGGCAATATTTAATAGAAATATATGAAAGTGTTAGGGGTAAATTTGAAGTGGCATGCAGAGTTTGTGTTTAGAATGTTATGCAGTCTCTGATTGATTCTCATGTAGTCTAGACTAATTGGAAATAAGGTTTATGTGCAAGGATGCAGTGAAGCAAGGATATGGTGATACTGCAAAAGAGATTTTTGCCTCTAGCAATCTTTATATATATATATATATATATATATGTACAGAGCTCAGGCATAGTTTATTATTCTGAGTTATTTAAATAATAGGAATAAGTCATTTGTAAGTATATTTGTATTTTTTACAGTATTGCCAATACTCTTCTCTCCTAGTAGGGAAGCAGGGAAGGATTAGTATTCTACTCTTCTCCCTCCAGATCTACTAGAAGGAACTATGATTTGCTTTCTCAAAATATTTTATTGGTAGCTGGTATCTGGTCTCTTGGGTTTTGAATTCTGATCACCTRTCCTCTTCTTTGTTAGGATCAGAAATTGATATAAACAGGTATCATACTATGGGTGCAAAAGAGTTCAGAATGACTCAGTTGAATACAAAATAAACAAAAATCCTAGGAAGCAAATTACATTTGTTTGAAATTTTTTGTAGGTACAACTTAACTGAGAAGTTTTGCAGAAAAGTTTGGTGGTAGGAGTTAGAAGAAAATGAGGAGAAAAAAAGGAATTTGGGAAATTTTTTAGTGAAAAAGGACAACATTTTCATCTTTTTCATTTTCTGTATAAACACTCGTGTTTTCTCCTCTTTTTATTCTTTTTTTTTCTTATGATTATATGCCTTCTTTTCATGTTGTGTGCTCATTTCTCATTCCTAACTCCTAACTCCTATACATGTAATGCATATATATGCATTACATAGAATCATAGAATCATAGAATCATAGAATCATAGAATGCCGAAGGTTGGAAGGGACCTCAGAGGTCATCGAGTCCAACCCCCCTGCTCACGCAGGGTCACCTAGAGCACGTGGCACAGGGCTGCATCCAAGCG
>NW_020454627.1:1842555-1854671 GCF_003342845.1 Nothoprocta perdicaria
TCGGCTCCTCCACATTTTCACTGATACAAGACTAGTCTGTTAGGAAGACATCTGCTCTTAATCTGACTTTAAACCCTCATATGTAGCATTTTTTCTGAAAGATATACAGATATTTCCAAGAATGTTCTTCTCTAAGTGGGAGAATAAAAAAGGCTGAAAAATATTTCTGCCTTCCATAGTCAATTTTCAAGGACTACTGGAAGGTAAGAAGGTTTCTTTACACTCCCTCCACCCTCTTCTCCTTAGTTCTTTCAAAGATAAGCAGCCATAATCTTATGATTTGAGTTGGAGATAGTATTATAATGAGACATCCAACCCCAAGAATTCCAGTTAGCTAATAGTTCTTTGGCTTCACTGCAAAGAGAGCAACAGAAGGAAAAGAATGGCAAAGCTGGGAAGAAACATAGCTGGCAACCCAATCTATTTCTAAAATAAACTTGTCAAAATGCATATATTTTTTATTTTTTCTTCCTCTGAAAAAGGATTGTAAATATTTCAGGAATAAGTTCTCTGGTATTTTATGTTAATAATTTGAGAAAGGGGCCATTTTTTTCTTCAAGTTGGACTAAGTATCTTTTCAAACATTTGGTGTAACTTTTTTTCTTAAGTTAGAAAGTATAAGGGACATTAAAAGCAAAAGTGTGAATGTAATATCTTTTTTTTTTTTTTTTTTTCTTTTAGAAAACAGCCTTTGCATCTCCAATAGTCTCAGGCAAATAATAGATAATTCTGTATTTTCTTTTCGATGTCATTTACATCAGAATTTAAACTATTTTGAAAAATTTTGCTGTTAAAATAATTACAATTGTTCTTAGATTTTTTTTTTTAAATTCACTTTTAAATCTAATTCTCATAATTACTACAGTAACTCCAGCAAAATCCCCCAAAGTATTTAGATTTGCTATTGTAAGAATTCCAAACCATGTTCTAAATATCTGTGACCTTTCAGCAACAGAAACTACACTGTCTTTATTGCAGGTCACACAAGGCTGAATTAGAAGTCTTTCCTTGATGGAAGCATAAAAAATGAATAAGAAGCCACCAGTAGGGTTTAAGATTCCACGCAGGCATAAAGCCTTTTTTTTTCTTTTGTTTTCCTTTTTCCCTCCCAGCATTGCCCATAGCAAAACAGTTTTGTTACACTGGGTTTTGTATACATATTTCAAGTCTCACTTTGCATATACTGGCATCTCTTAAGTTTTACTTCAGGATTTGAGATAAAACAAACCACAAAAATGTAAGTTAAATCACCGTGTTTTGCCTGATTGCAGGCCAACCTCTGTGAAACCACAGAATTTCTATCCAAAACCATTTGTTAGTCTGACTCATTTAAAACTCAGTCTAGATTTGTTGAAAGGTTTGTGAACCATGATAAAATATCATTTGGATAATCTGTGTTTAGCAGAAAGATTTTTGTGACAAAATTCTAAATAAAGTCACACCTATGCATAGGATAATTAAAAGGCTGTTGTCTAGATCTGTAGATGATCTCAAATCACATTTACTCTTCTYATTCCTATATTCTAGATTTGGCAGTGGCAAGAATGAATTGATAAAGATAGTGCACAGGCAAGCTATTTATATGACAAATATCTTTGTAACTATAGTTACATAYCCGATGATGACAAGCTAAACAGAAAATGGGACTTATGAGATGCAACCTGCTCCAGAAGCAGTATAACAGCTTGTTCAGACTTAAAGGAACATTTCGAAAGGTGACACTCCCAGCTAAAATGAATAAATTTGCAGCCTGATGCAGAGAGAGAAAGCTCTCCTGGTATATAAGTCCTACTGAGATAGGAGGATTTTTTTTTTTTTTTCTGTTCTTTACTTGAGCTTTTTCTGTAGATGCTCAGGTAACTTAAATTAAGTATGCCACTAACTCTCCAGCTGATTATGTATATAGATATTGTAGATATGCTAGAACTCTAATCAGACATTCCTTGTCTGCCATGCCAACACATTAAATTGACTCAGATTCATTCTCAAATTATAGTGTGAGCTGAGAAGAATCATTAGCACTTCACAAAACAAAACAAAATAAACAGAAAAAAATTATTCTAGTGAAGTATGGAACATTAAAAATAGGTTTTTAGTGGAACTGGGATAATTATTGAGATAAGTTGGCAAACTATTTCTATAGCATTATTGATAGAATTACTTCCTTTTTACTTTTTCAAGTTCCTAAACAATAAAAATCCTAATTTTGTCCTTTTAAAATATTTATTTAATTTACATGCTAGTGATTCTAGTCACACAGCATGATCATAAGTGTTATTGTGATATTATTATATATCTTTGTGATATTATATTAATGATGTATCAATTAGGTCATAGGATTAAGACCCTGAGAACCATGTACATACTTGATATTGTTTTGCAACAAATCTATAGTCGGCTGCAAAAGAAGTGTCACAGGGAATTTGCTTTTCTTCGCAAGTTCAATATTTTTCTCTTTCATGATGYTTTTTGAGCTAGGAAGAACAATGGATTCTATAACAATATTGAGGCAATTCACTCACATAATTGACTACTGACTTCTCTATTAACCTTTAAAAAAGCTGTCATGATGAAATGTAGTTCAGATGAAGCTTGGTARATTTGATTTTTCCATGAGGTAGCCATTTTTACCTTTTCTACTATACTAAATACTAGTGAAATACATGACAAGCTTAACCCCGGACAGAACTAATATTCAGATGCTACAGGCTTAAAAAAAAAAGTATATCTCAGAGCTGTTAGCTAGAGGAAGGGAAGTCCTGATTTTGAAACTTAATTAATTCAAAAATTATGATAATTACAGGATGAATTAGGGTAAATGCACATTTCAATTCTTTCCTCTATTGCTGATTTATGGGAGTAAGATGTTTAATTATTTTTTCTCCTAAAAACTACATTCTCAATTATATATCTTCAGGAGAAAAAGGTGAAAGATGAAAGCAGAGACATATATTTAAAAACCTTTCATATGAGTGCAGACTTCACAGTTCCTGAGTGAATACTAATGTATGATCCACATGGGAGCTTTCCTGGGTTCTTCTCCAATAGCTATGATGTGCTCTGGTCAGCATTTTGGGAAAATAGCGGTAGTGAGCAGAACCAGGAGGGTATTTCAGGAAAAGACTGTTAAGTGAACAGAAACATTTTTCTGAACATTTCTCAACATTTCTGGCTCTGGTTCACAGGCCTAAGACTTCAAAGATCTAGATTAAATATGTTAATTGGACGGTTAATTCAATAACATCACCTTTGTGGTAAATGTGAGTGAAGACATAAATTTGCTTGTCTGGAGCCACTTAGAATATGCTATACTGTGCAAAGACATACCTATACAGTCATGTTGTAATCTCGACCATGGGGGTAGCTGAATGGCAGAGTCTCATCTAATAACATCTAATATTCTAATCTAATAACACTTTAGATAAAGAGAGAGCAAGAGGAAAAAATATGCTTGTACACGTGTATTGTTTTAAGATGCTAGGCTAGACTAAGACCTTGAATACTGTATTAGGCCACCATTGGAACACCATTTAATTCCAATGAATTCTGAAAGAGAACCCTACAGGTGCTTCATGATATGGTCTAGAGCAACAATAAAGACATCTAAAGCCAGACAACCTAGTGGGAGAGTCAGCGGAATAAGAAAGAAAACATGTTGATACTATGAGGATAAAAATGTGTCTCAAATCTCATCCTACTCTTTTAGTGGCACTGTTTAAGAGCCCTTCCATGCTGGTGTGAAAACCTCTTGAATCCTTGTGCTACTGACAATCCCACCTGAGTAAGCATTCCTGTACCTGTAATTTTGGCCTTGCCAGAATTACCTTTTTTCAGGTAACTACAAAATAAGCTGTTTTAAAAAAATCATTGTATAAATAGTTTTTTTTTTTTCTTGTGAGATCTTAGGAGGAAGTGAGGGCTTAATACTTTATATGAAAAGTAGTTTTCATAATTTGTTATTAGTGAGTTTTTAATATGTATTACTTTCATCTTTTGCTTATAAACTCATTGTGATCAATCAACTGCATTATGAACTGTAACCTTTATTTAAACTTGGGAATAGAGAGATAATGAAGCAGTTATTTTATTAATAGTGCCTATACATTTGCCTACACATTTGAGGAAACAAAATAAAATATGTAATTTACAGAGTAACACTTCACAAACAAACTGATGTTAGACAGTTGAGGTCCATTGTTTTACATTATCTTTGTTTAAACCCTTTCATAATTAATTCTCAGAAATAGACTTTTCAGTAATTAGTTACCTTTAATGTCTTAATTTTCATTTAAATGCTCAATGATCAGGATAATTAGAATTAATTTGGCATTGTCATGTTATGTTAATAACTCTTCTGCCACTTATCACTAGCATCCTGCAGGCACAATATTATCAAAGAAATATGACTTGTCCACTTTATCATTTTAAACAAAGCCTTGGAATGGATATAGAGCAGTGGGAATTGGCATCCTCCCAATTCAAATTTATGCAAACTATGATGAAGATTTGTATCTGAAGAATTGCTATTTTAATTGACAACTAATTTTACTTTTGAGTTCCTTCAAAATATGTGTAATGGCAGAATAGGGCCCTTTTCATGTAAGTCTGTGGGCCAAATCTATGCCTTATTCTGTTATTTGTGCAACTGCACCTAGTTTAGTTTGAGCGCTCTTACTTACAAGCATAAGGTGTCTCTTTTTTTGTGTGTATGTTGTTTTGGGTTTTGTTGTTGTGGTATTTCATATACAGTATGAATAAAAATAGTAAAAGAATTTGAAGTGCATTTTGAAAGGAGAAGTATCTTGGTCAGCTGAATGAAAGTAACATAGTCTTTTCATAGCTCTCCAGCATAGCTGCCTACTATTAGATGCAGCCCATTCTCTGAAAGGAGAATATATTCATTGCGTTAAGACAGGTGCAACAACTTCTTTCCATATACATATATCGCTTTTGTGGTCAGAAATCTCAACCAAACTAAGTCTAGATCATCTATTTAGACTTGATTGTCCCTTAGTAATATTGTGGATCCCAAAGATATTTCATTATGAACTCAGATTTCCATAAAAGTTAGTTCCATAAATCACAGTGAATATGTTTCTGATGCTTGTCTTTTATAGTGTTAATTCATAATAGTTATTGTACTCTCATTTCTTAGACTCTGGTTTCTTCCTTCACATTACTTCAGAGCCACTCATACTTATTGTAAGACTGGCTTTTTCCAGAAAGAAGGAAAGAAACAAATCCCAAGTGATTTAAAACTATTCCTGTCTTGGAAATCCTGTATATAAACTCATACGCTTGTCACAGGCTTTCTAGTAAATCTAGCATGTTTGGAGAACATTAGGCCTACTGCGTATGTGCAGACCAACTGTGTCACATATTCAGTGTATTGACATTTCCCAGAAGGAGCAGACTCACCGAGTCTATGCTGTGAAGCTAATCTATATGTGCACAGTGAATATGTCTGGAAATTGTGGTCATTCCAGATGAGGGCACAAACTTCTCAGTTCCCAGACAGAAAAAAAATTCTGGGCAGAGAAGGGAGGACATGTCTGAGGAAATCCAGATGTATATGTATACTGGCTCTAGTTAATACTGAAATGAAAACTAAAAAAAAAAAAAAAAATCCTGCCAAGATTAATTTTTAGCTACTCTTATTTTTTGTGGATTTTTGTTTTGTTTTGTTTTATTATGTGTGTGTGTGTGTTTTTTTGGGGGGGAGGGGGCGGAAGGGAGGAATGGGGAGATGAGGATGGAGATGGGAAGGAGTGCTGGGACTAACAGTATCAAAAAATAGTAATAAGAAGTTAGGGTAACTTCTGTTCTCAGTATGCTAATGAATTAAAAGGGCAAATTTGGAACTGGATGCTTCTCTTTTTGCTTCTCTCAGTTGCAATTCAGAGTACTAGAAGAACAGTTTAACAGTTAAAAGTACATTCACAAACTTATAATGAAAACTATAATGATTGCTAGTTTACTAGCTATCTGAGCTCTTCATTAGAGTTGTCTGAACTTACATCCAGTTATTTAAAAAAAAAAAAAAAAAAGTAATGGAATTATTTCTAGAAGAATGATGTTATTTTGATTTTGCACCTGATCCAAAACTCACTAAATTTTGAAATCTGAGGCCATTTTCCTCCAGAATTTTGCATAATGGGTTTTTTAAACGTATTCCTACTTACATGTTTCTCTTTTTCTACATATGATTTTCAGTCATAAACAGATGTAAAACATAAATTAATCAATTATATTGTATCTGTCAAAGGGTAAATATTTACAGAGATCATCCTGTTCTTATAGCAACAAGTATCAGCTTCAAGTGAAGCTTTTCTCCATGTTCAGAGAGAGCTCCTAGAAAAACATCATGAAAGGCTAAGCATTTTTACAGCACTCATTCTCTTAACACTGCTGCTGCTCTGTCTGTTGGTGTTTGGAAATTACACCCTTCTGCTTATGGAAGGAATTTAGCATTGTCAATTTTAACCTAATTTTTTCTTCCCAGTAACCTCTCTCTCAGATTTTCTCTCTCAGATTTTTTCTCTCTCAGATTTCTCAGAGAGAAATATCAGTATGTCAAGTCTGAGTAACTAGAAAATTTTTATTTTCATCTTCTTTGAAACCTGCGAATTTGCAAAAAGGAAACATTTACCCACAGCTGACAAAGGAAACATTTACCCACAGGATGTTAGAAGATACAACCCTCTTGTCTTGTTCTGCCTATTATCATAGGCAGCCAGAATGAGATAACTAGCATGTCAATTCTCAAGTGCGAGTTCTCTTAGAAGATTTACTTTAGTCCTGTAGTTCTGACGTTCAGTCACAAAGTATTTTCATATTCCTTGCTTTTTAAGTTTTAATTCCAAGAAGAAGACCCTTCCATTACTTAAGTATCCATTTAAAAATATTAGTTTCCCCATAGTCAACCTGTACATTCTAACCCGGTGGAAACCCTTAGAGTCAGAGATTATTTTTGTTTTTTGATACTTATTTTTTAACATTTCTATCTTTAGATCTTCAGTACTCGAAGATCAAGCCATTCACACAGATTCACCTACAAATCGGTGTACATAAAAAAAAAAAAAAAAAAGATGTATAAGCTATATATATAGATAGATAGATATAGATATATCAGCTGAAGTCTGTCTCTTACATAACTCTTTTGAGTCTATTTTTTTCCATTCATACATAATATCTCTAAAGTCTACAGGGATATCTTAGTACATATTATGCAGATGACTGTTATTTATGGATGGGATCACTTATTCCCCAGGTGGTTGTAAAACTGCAATCTCACTTTGACAAGATATAAATTGGTTTAGAGAAAACAAATTATTCCAAAGTCTTTAGACTCTGAAGTGATGTTCCTAGAGCATAGTAACAGGGTAACTGAATCTGGGAGATAATGATTTAATCAATCAAGACTAGAAAAACATATTTTAAATAATATTTAGTGACTGTCTTTTTGTTTTAACCCCTGAAGAGATTTCTGATGTGCGTGTTGCTGGTTGGAATGTCCACCATAAGAAAGAAATGGATGTGTGCCATTTGGTCTTGTTTGTGTGTCATTTGTTTCCATTTAAACTTTGTGTTGACAATGGTAATCCGGCAGTTATGATCTTCTTTAATAAAGAAAGAAGAGTATTGATTGTCTAGGGGAGGAAAAAATAGAACCAACAATATATTGCAGAGGATAAAAGTCTAAAAATAATTATTTGATGCACATATGTTAAATGATTAACATTATTTTACTGCCATGATGCACATAAAGCAATGTTAATGAATGTAAACAGTAATGATTATTTTTTCTTTTACTTTTTTAAGCCTATGATACTGTTGTCCCTGCCAAGATCTATCAAATTCTGTCAAATATTTTAACAACAACAACAAAAAATCTTAACTAATTTAGTCTTTCCTATGCAATACATGCAGTGACTTAAGACCAACTTTTAAGAAAATATTCTGTAACAATCCTCTTCCAAAAATTAGGGACTATGACAACTGAAAATGGGATCATACATTAGTCAAAGACCATATGTCCTAGAATATCTTCCCTAGAAACATTTTTTTTTTTTCTTGTTATAAGTTAATGATGCTTTAGAGTGGCTCTCACTATGATAGATAGCTGTGTTCATAATTTTCTCTTTAAGGTACCAAGGAATTTTTAAGGGAATTTTTTTCTATTTTGTTTTTTCCCTTTCATAAACATATTTGAAGATATTAATCTGCATCTCTTGTTTTTGTCTGCTTTATGCAGTTTTCCATTCCTAGAGGCCCTTATTTCTTCTTCAACTACCTGATATGTCCCATGTTCTTGTTGATTGATATATTTGATATATTTACTTAAAATCCAGGCCTACATTTGAAATAATTAATTCCTGGGTGCAGCGACCTGAAAATAACTCAGTTTAGAAGAGACCTCAGGAGATATCTAGTCCAACATCCTACTCAAAGCAGTTCTGAGATCAGATCAAGTTGCTCTTCTTTTTTTTTTTCCAGTCAAGGCTTGAACAGACGTGTGCAAGACAGAGTCTGTCCAAGCTCTCTCAGCAACTTTTTCTCATTGCTTGAMTGTCCATTAAGACATCTTTCTCTTTAAATTGAAACAAGAAAAGATCTTATTGAATATATGTGTCTTGGCTCTTGCTCTCCCACCACCAACTTCTGTGAAGAGCCTGGTGCTGTCTTCTTGATGACCTTGCCATTGACCTTGAGAGAATTCTGTGAGATGCTCCTGAAACCATCTCTGACCCAGCCTCTCATCACAGAGAAAGTACTTTGGCCATTTTGAAATTTTCATGGCCTGTAGTGAACGTGCTGCAGTATATCAATGTCTTGTGTTTGGGAAGAAGGACAAAAATAGTTGGAGAAGTGCTCTAGTTGTGGTCTATTGAGTAGTACACAAGGGGATAATCTATATAATTTTGATCTACAGCACACTACTGATTTTTATCCAACTCACTGTCCAAAAATACTTCCAGAGCTTTTTCCAGAGACCTGGTCCTCAGCCTGTCCATCTAGCTGTATTACGGCAAGTTCTCCCTCCCCAGGTGCAGGACTTCGCATCTGTCCTTGCTGAATCTAATAAGGAAACTAATATAGGAAGTAACAGTGGCAAGATATGAGTGACTGGGCACAGTCAGTCCATTTTACCAGTTTTGAAAACATGCTGCGATAGTAAGAATACTATGAAAATATTTCTGTCTGCAGAGCTGAAGTAAAACAGCAGCAATACTGAAGACTCATTTTTTTTTTTTTCCATTCTCATGTTGTTGAAGCTTACTCAGTCACAAAATAGTAAAATCCATTGTCCTGTTAGTCCTAATTCAGAATTATTAAGAGAATTTAGTGAAATATTAAATCAAGGTAATGCACTGCAATAGTTCATTTTCTTAGGTCTGATTCTTTTATACTCTGATTTTATTACTTGGCCTTTTGTCTTGCAGCTCAAAAATTCCTTCCAAAAAATTGATAAATATCTTAGCTTTAGAAGAGCAGAAGAAAAAATTCTATGACTAATATCCCATCAAAAATGAGAATTTTATGTGTAGATTTGGCAGATTTTAAAAATATTTCTAATTTCTTCTTGATTACAGAGATTAATTATACCAGGGATTGTGTGAAGATCATACAGAGTTCAACCATTTAAACAATAAAAATGAATGTCAATCAATAGAAGAAAAATAAGACAGAACTTATATTTGCATTTTTTCTTTTTTTCCCCCTTGTTTCATTTGTGACTGTAACATGCTTATTTTTTTATTTGGTAAGAATTATATGCATCTTGAATCTTCTAAGAACAGAGATCCACTAAGCTTTACATGAAGTTAGACTTCTATGTGCTTTTATATATATATAATATATACATTATATATAAATAATTTTATATATAATATATTTATATAATATGATCCAATGTGATGAAAGTCATTTTACAGTTCTTAGTTATTGGAATCTGTCAGGAAACATTTAAAAAGTTAAGAACAGGCAAAAGTAAATATTCTCCCTCTGTCTACAAAAGCCATTTAGGTATTGATGGATCCCAGTTGCTATATTTTCCATCATATTGTTAAAGATATAAACAGTCAAAGATTTATGGCTAAAATTTCARTAATTTATTTTGAACAGCTAAGTAACCACTATCAGTTTTTTGCTTCATTTCAGTGACAATGATGTACAATAAAGAGACAAAACTGTCATTAGCAGATCAGTCAAGCTATTGAGCTTCTTAAGACTAGATATTCTGCAAGGTTCTCAAACTATTATTTTCAAGGTTTTCCAAGGCTTGCAAAAGAAGCTAGAGCTGGTAGTCCTTCACATTTTCTGTAATTTTGTATACATGTTTTTATATAGTTCAAGGAAAAGAAGTCTTTTCTTCTAGGAGCATATTACTTCAAGGAGAATAAAGCTGAGAATTGTTGTAGTGCATTTTACTTTGTCTGTTTCCTAATAGATATCCACAAAGTATCACAGTTCCAAAACGAGCATACAATAGGGAGGAAGTGTGATTTATTTGAACCATCTGTTTCTCTCCATGCAATAAGAGTGGGAATATCAGAAGGATCTTGAAGTTATTCAGAAGACAACCATCCCTAATGGTCTGATCAGCAATTCTCCTTGAAACTACTTAAGGTCTCTCACTGTGACCCGTTTGTGATGAGCACCTTGCAGACTTGAAGTCTGTGGGTTGAGTTAACTAAAATTCAAGGTCAGAGAATACAAATATGCTGGAGTTATTTTTGGCTGTACGGATTATGGCAGGAGTAGGGAATTTTGAGAATCTAAAACAGTGTGGGTTCTTGCTATGATTCCTTATCTGTGCATGAGCTAAGGAAACAAGCCATCTGGAAATGGAAAGCCTGGATGTAGCTAGTTAGTAGAAACCACTTTCTTGTTTGCCGGTAAGAGACAAGTATTTGAAAAAATGATTTAGTTTTCTTTGCAGGCTTTTAAGGAATTCAGGAGAGATGTGGTACATTTTAGACCATGTAACACATTAAGAAATGTGTTTTGAAATTTAGCTTTAGAAATATTCAGTGAACTAAAGAAGTATAAATACTGTGCGTAGCTATATTGTCAAATTTAAATTATTGTCCAAAGTTTAATTTCATTAACTTAGGTGGTCCGAGTAGCACATTCCAGAAATACTGGCTAGGAGGAAACTTTTAAAAAAAGAAAAGAAAAGAATCCCCTGGAGTTTTTTTTATGCAAAGCATTTCTTGAAATATCTAGGATATTTCAAGAAACAGTAGAAATACACAATATTTTGTTTTGTTTTCTTTTGTTTTGCTTTGTTTTCTTGTAAACATCTCTGTGTTGTGTAGMTAATACTGGCCTGAATATAGTGCTAATACTCCTGTTTTGATAACATGTTTTCGAAAATGAGTAAATATATATCACAGATGTTTATTCTTAACAAATCTACTGAAAGTATTCTTTGAAAGTCCACTGAAATTTCTTTTACTGCAGCATTATTTAAATCAGTACAGGCCATTAGARTTTCATCATCCTATAATTATCAGCAATTCTCTAGGATTGTTTAACAAATGAAAAAAAAAAATCCCTTCTTATGGATATGGCAGTACTTTTACAATAAAAATTATTCCACCTGTAGATGTGCCTGCTTGAGCAGGAAGGTTGGACTAGATGATCTCTAGAGGTCCCTTCCAACCTTAAATATTCTGTAAAAAAAATATTCTGTAATATTCTGTAAAAAATCCTACAGTTTTGTCTGAAGCTAAGACTTGATCTTGAATCTCCAGAGCCTTAGGTCTGTGCTCAAATCTAGGCCATGTATTTGCAAAATAAAATATTTTCTAGACCATTAGGGTTGGAAAATTACTTGTTTTTTGAGTTAACTATGTCTAGAAGAAATAATCCTTGACAACTACTTGAGGTGCTTGGCATGGGTAGTTGAAGCAATTTATGTTTTATTAAAGTGTGCATGTCTTTCTCTTAGTGAAATAAAGTTTGCCAATTTATTCAGTGGAAATATTCTTTGGGGATACAAACTTTCTCTGTTTGCCCATTCTTCATACAGTGTGTGAGGAATAAGCAAAAAGTATATTGTTGTTTCAGGGTTGAAAATAGATTTATTCTAAAAATAGAAAGAAAAACTT
>NW_020454627.1:1854836-1866617 GCF_003342845.1 Nothoprocta perdicaria
AAACTTAGCCCAGTAAGAAAACTCAAGAAAAAGCAGGATCAGAGTTCTTCAGAGAAAACCTGCTCTGATAATGACAAAGAAAACAAGACATTAGAAATTTCCATCTGAAGAAACAAGTCAAAGTATTTATTTATGTATTTTGAGCTGAGTACTTTCAGTTCCTATGACAGAATGTTATTTATCAGTAGTGATTTTTCTTTTAAATTATTATTTGTACTTAGAATATAGCTCAAAGAAAATAAAATCAATATAATTGGAAGTGATGACTGTATGGTGGAATTAATTAAAAAGAGATATGTAGAACTGAAATTTTTGTCTGACCTCAATAATGAATGTGATCAAGAAATATTTTATATCTGATATTAGTTGAAATTAATATGAAATACAGTGATTGAAGGATAAGGAATATGCTGTGTAAAAACTCTCAGGGGATTGGTGATTTTATAATGATGAACAAATGTCTCCGAATACTTTCTGAACCATTTGAGAGAGTTCCTTAGTCCACAGAAAAAGATAAAATTCATGCGCAGAGCATAAAGCTTTTAGAAGCTTGTTACATTGTTTATATAAGTACTTATGAATCGCTAAACATGGCTGTCAGAAAAGTCATTAAAAACAGTCACATACAGGAAACTTAATCTCCTTTTATTAGCTAGTGCACAGAGCACCTTGATCCAATGAGAAAAGAAAACTTAAAACAATTCTTTAAGCAAAAGCAACAAAAATTGTCTCCCTGGGTAGACATAAATGCAATACTCATAATGTGAGTTGCTTACATTGCAGATAGAGGAGTCAATATTTGTGCAGCAGACAGATTTTTTTGTTCTCTCAGGTAGCTTAAAAGAACATGCAGTGGCTGTTAAAACTAACAGCAATGAGATTAGTTTGAAGCCTTAAATTAAATTAAATTAAAAAAAAATAAAATCTGTTGGAAAATAGTAGAAGAAACAGAGAAATAAGATAGTTGCAATGGTACAATCTGCCTAAGAGCACATTGTGGGAAGGGGGTTATTTTCTTATAATAATCTGTAAAAAGGGGGGAAAAAAGTGGGTGGAAAGTAATCTGGTGATGAAAATGACCTGAATTTGCTTTAGGTCTTTCAAAGATGTAATTTCTTCCTTATAAACAGAATTAAGTACAATAAATATGCATTTATTATTCAGGCTGGGGACTTTGAGAAATATTCTTAGCCTTTAGGCCATGCTAGGAATTTATATTAGTTCTCCTTTTCAGACATTTTATTGAAATATCTTGGGAACTGCTCAGGCGTTGGAAGTAATTGCTGTTAAAATGCGTGCGTGGAGGGAAGGTGTTGATTGGCTCATTAGATATATTTGTAAAAGATATTTGCTGGTTGTTGATCTGTCATCTGTTATCTCAGCTGGAAAGTTGACATCACTACCCTCCCAGCAAAGACTCATCCTGTCTTTTGTAATTTCAGAAGGCCATCTGAACCACAATCAACTTAGTTGATTTTGAAAAATCAAGTCAATGATGGAACTTTCTGTCATGACTTAAGGCTGTAAGATTACCCACTGTGAGCTTTGCATATGCTCACTATCCAGAACAGTTTGAATTACTTAATTGGTTCCAAAGTTACATACATATGAGGACTCCCCTTCCTAGTTACTTCTTTGAGATGTACCAATTTTCAGGACAATTCAAATAAACAGTCATACTTTAAATAGAAAAAGAAATTCTGATTTTTTTTTTTGTATTGTCGAAGTTAAGTCCTTTTCTTTTATCATATAGCTTTCTCCAAAAATCGTTAATCAAAATATCGTACAATATCATACAATATCATACCAATTCAATATTGTGTAAACATATTTGACTATTTGAAGCTTAACTCTTCTATCTCTTGAATTACTTGGCTATGTGAGGGGAAAGATACTTTGTCTCCCTCTGTTGCTGATGTTGTGCAGCCATAAAAATATAACAAACATAACAAACATAAAACTTTTCAGGAAAAGGAAAATCCCAGAGCATGCAGACAAGAACAAGACTACGAAGCCYGATATAGACAGTAGTCTCCTGAGAAATGGCAGATGTGAATTTTGAATTTTTATGTTTAAATAGGATTCTAATCAACAGATTGATCTCTTCAGATGAACTCTTCCTTTGCTTCCAGCTTAAAGCTGTATATATATAGCTTATATATTATTTGAGAATCCTGATCTAGTTCTTGTGAATTAAGATTGCCGTAAAATTGTTCATCAGGTCAAACCTCCCTTTTCATCTGCTATTAAGTCCCCAACAGGGATACTTATGAAGAGATTAGAATGACTGAACAGTGGCATCTGATGCTGGCATCTGAGTGATGAGATAGTGTTTGACTTGGGTAAGTAAAAAGATATAATATATTAGTAGTTAAAACAATTTTCTGAGCACATGAGCAGAAATGCATATGAAAAGAAGGGATTACAAAGATCTGGTAGATTATGTTCCTTACATACTCAAAATTGGCTCTCTTTGAATATATCAGGGGCTTGGGCCTATTTCATAACAGATGCAACTGGTGCTGCATGAAGAAAGAAATACCATGACTTGACCTGTCATAGTTCTTTAGGGTTCTGGGCATATGTGGAAGAATTGCTTGAAAAGAAGGAACTGAGAGAAAAACTAGGGCCTAACAGAAGTTATGACAGTACAGAAGCTTGCTTGGGGCAATACACAGTGGTCACTTTTGGGATGGTCTGTTGTGCACGGTCTCTGCTCCCCTATGGTTCTCTAGGCAGCACAATCTGCCCTCCTTGCAGGTGCAAAGAGGAGTAGCAGAGGGTGAAGACACCACGACCAAACTGTGTTGTACTCCCTGTGCCACGCAGCTGATAAACCACATAATAGCTGTCCAATAGGAGATATGCGATGAGATGTAAAGTGTTGAAACAGCAAGGGCGGCAAATCACTCCTTATGGATGAACTTTGCTTGAAATTTGCTCATTGTAAGCTCATTTTAATGCCAAAATACATGACCATCCCATAAGTTACCCACCTCTGAGGTACGACCATTCCTCACTGAGCATGTGCTCTGGATTTTCGATAGACTATAMCTTTAAATTTGATAACAATAGTAAGTATGACTATAGTGACTCAAGCTGCACCTAAATGTAAGGAAAAAGGATAAAAGGCAAGTTACAGAGGAAAGGATTAGAGAGAAGATTCCATTATAAATTTTCGATCAGTCGACCTTTTCGGTCGTCTTTCAGTCAGCTTTCAAGAGTTGAATCTCTTTCCTCCCCTCAGGTCCAAGCACTGCCTAAGGAGAGTCCTTGAGACTCAGAGCCCTTTCCTATCTTCTGGGATGAGAGGTGATTGCACATTTCTAAATTAGAGCTAGCTAAAAATCCCACATTATAATAGAGAATTTCCTGTACTGCATCTGAAGGCTGCTTTGTAAATGTTTCATTTGAATAAATCATACTATTCAGGAAGTCAATTCACTCCCACAAAAGTGATCAGACCTACGGTTGATGGACTGTCCATGAATCTGATATGGCCAGAGTCAGGCATATAGCTAACACAGTATTTGATGTCTCCTTGCCCCCAAGCCCAACATCACTTTCAAACTGCAACAGCGTATCCACACTAAATTTTTACAGACAATGAGATTTTCATGATACTTGCTAACTGTAGATTTGAATTACATATGTTTTGAGTGCTTACCATTTGAGGATCTGGCATACAAGTTGGTAGCAGGGGTCTGCAGACTCTGCAAGGTTGGACATCTTGAAACTTTGTTCTACCAGGGAGGAAACTGCTTTGAGAAAACCAAAAGCATGCTTAAGTATATGTTCCAAACTAGCCACAAGGTAAAAGAGCCCTGAAAAGAAACTCTCCAGCACCCTAAAGACAATAATGCATTTTTTATGTGAGTTCACAAATGAACAAGTAAATGTTCTTTTTTAGTACCTAAACATTGTATATTACAATGATTAGACAGTCATGTTGGAATAGAATATGATCTCTGCTCTTAGATAATTACTATTTTAAGAGAGCTTGTTTTCTTGTGTCCTCTTTCTTATCCCTAACAGATTTTAGGTTTTGGATTGCATTTTAAGAGTGAGAACAGAGATCACTATCCTTCTTCTGTATATAAGTACTATTTATTGTTGTGTAATGTGCATATGCTGCTGTGCCTGAAAGTAAAAAGCAAACTCTTCACTGTACTCCAAAACAGATGTTGATCCCTGCCTCTTTCTGGAGTGAGTTATGGCTCATTTATGAATACACTAAAATGCTTCTGCATAACTGAACAGACACCTCATATCTGGAAGTAAATATCTTTCCAGACATAAATTTAGATAACATTTCTTGCTGAATATCTGTTGGCAGCTTCTCAATTGTTTCAAAGTGGTTTTGGTTTAGTTTAGACCATGCTTCAAAGTGACTTGAATCTCTTTATTCATTTTAGGGAGAATAATCTCAACAAAATGAATAAACATGTGAAAAAGAAATACTATTTCTTTTCCTGGTTATGGTTCTTCCTGATGGTCATTTTGAATCTATATAACAATGTATCATTCACTATGTAACTTAAAATTCAGTGACATTTACATCACTTGCTAACATTATCCAAAACAGAGCAGAATAGGACAGATCTATATATAAGAAGGATATTAGTCTTACCATTCCWTTTATTATCTTAAAAAGAAAATAATTGTTTGTCAGAGGTGTTAATTACAAACTGTATATTTAAAATTATTATTGGCACACACTAGAGTGTGCATCTGGTAGGGAAAAAAAAAAGGATATCATTCTTAGCCATTTCTGAAGCACAGTTTTTTTCCTATAATTACTCTGTCATTAATCTGAATAGCTGAATAGATGCTGTTCATACCAGTAAAATGGAATCTCAGTTGTTACTGAGAGGAAGTTGATTTTTCCTTCACAAGGTCTTTTTGACTTAGTATCAATCCTTGTACCAAATTTAGCTCCATGCCACTTAAATATGTGTAACCAGCTGTGAATGTATTTTTTAGTGTGGTGGATAAAAAAGTTTTTCCTCTTCTTGAGCTATAGGTGTTAATTGGTATCTTTGTATCTTGCTAATTAAGTTCTAGCAACACCTTTTCCGTCTTCATTGCTCTGAATTTAATGAATTCTCTTGTATTAATTTATTAGATAAATAGATAAAACACATAAAAGTTTTTTTAGAGAAGCCTTGAACATTTGAGATTTTAGAGACAAAATAGACACACAGCACAATCTGTCATGCACAGTTCATGAATAAATTTCCTATATTAACATACAAACATTAAAAAAAATCATACATGTACTACACTTTCAGATCAATATATTAAACTAGCTGTAATTTCTGTGAAATAGAACAGCAGTACATATGATAAATATAACTGAAATCTCCACAATGACAGCAGCAAGTCTTTTAGGAAAATAGGCTTGGAAGGGCTTGATGTATTAAGCAGTCCATTTCCTGCCCTAGGTTATGTTCAGCAGTACCTGTGTCATTCAAGACAGTTTTTCTAAGTCACTTTTTAAAGACTATCGTTTTGGAGACTCCATGCAATTTACTATCCCTACAGTTAAGTTTTTCAGCTATCAAAACTGACTTCCCAATAGTATAATTTAAACCAGTTACTTTTTGTCCCATTCTGTATAAAGTAGAGAAATAATTTCCTTTCTCTTCACAGTAGTGTTTTTCATACCTAAACAGTGTTTCATATCCTTCTCCAGCTTTCCTTTTTATACATAAACCAGATATTTCTTTCAATCTCCTTGATGGATCATGTTTTCTCCGCTTCTGATCTTTACCCTCATCCTTCTCTGACCTATTTAAACTTTGACTTTCCTGGTAAATAGACAAAGTCTTCCAGCAAAGTTATTTATTTTGAGTAAATGGGAAGGGATGGGATCCTCTCATATTGGTTATTCTTCTCACAGTGTCATTCCCTCATCATTCAGTGTGTTAGCCATTTGTTTCTTTTCTATCAAACTACTTTCTAACACTACTTCCCTGAACTGTGTTAGAAAATGTAATGTTCCYACTCAATTGCTCTTTAATGTTAGTATTGTAATAAGGCATGTTATAGAAGAAATCATCTCTGTATAACATTATTATTTTCCTAAATAATTAAGAATAAATAAAAAAAACCAACAGTGATTGACTCATGAAGTCTGGTTTTCTATGGCTTTGTAGCTATTTCTCACTGGTCTGTGCAGTCATAAACTATCCTCTTCTTCCTTCACTTGCTTCTCAGTAAAGTTAACAGATACAAAAGCAAAGTGTACTTGATGGTTCAAGTTTATGATTGTATTGTATTGAGTGTCCAGCTATATTAAGTAAAATGTCTGATAATAGGGTTCTGCTCTAATTGCCATTAGTGAGACATTCATTCAGATTTTTCCTTTCTTAATCAGCTGCAGGTTTTCAAAAAAATCTGTAGAAATTGAATTACCTTTGAGGCCTCATGGAGTTTGGTTGAAAGTGGTTAGTGAATAGAAAAGTTATCGAGGAGAGTGTACAGAGATCATAACCACGTATTTCTCCTCTCCTTAGGAAACCAGAAAAAAAAAGTATATTAATCTCTCTCCCCACTCCTTATTTGTATATTACTTACTCTCTTTCCCCACACTTGTTTTTTAGCAATCCATGCAATGACAGGGAACCATAAGGTCTATAAAGTATTATTTAAGTTTATTCCTTTCCTCTATCTTCTACCTCTCACATGTACTTTTATGTTTTGGTTTCTTTTATTTTCCTATCTATTTATTTATTTATTTATTTATTTATTTATTTATTTATTTATTTATATATTTTTAGGGAACAACCTCAACCTCATACTTCTGCTTTCTTAAGTACTGAGCTGATTATATGACAGTACATCATACTCTTTACACTTTTGTTTAATGTTTTAGGCTTGTACATTAACATGGAATTATAACATCTAGACCTTCACTAGTCCAAAGTGAGTAGCACTTGGACTTCTTGCCCTGTATATTAAATACCTCCTGGCATTATGTTAGTCTCATTTTATAAATTTTGACAAATCCTTCAAATCCTGTTTCTTAAAAGAATTATTTTGTATACATACCATGTTTGCAAAAATTGCCACTTTTTTTTCTCTCATAGTGTTTTCAGTCTCAAACTTTCTCTGTTTCCCACATTTATTAGAATTTTATTTCTTACTGTCTACATGGACAATGAGAATATAATTTAATCAGTTCTAGATAATTTGCTGAATTTAAGAACTATTCTGCTATCTTCTAGTTATTTGTTTATGTTGTAATTGATATTATTCAAATTAAGTATTCAATTTCTTCACAGGTGTAATTGCATTTTTTTCTTTCACATTCATGACTGATATGTACTTCTAGGTGTAGGCCGATAGAACAATTTTGGTTTTATATCCAAACTGCTTTCTCTTTTTCTAATTCTTTTTGTATATCAGACTTATTTAATAATAGCACAATCTAAGTCATAATTTAAGTTTGCATATATAGAAAAATAAGATTTAGATGATTTTAGCTCAATTTGACAGTTATTAAATGCCAGAATATCATCAGCTTACCTGATGCAGTCAGTGTCATATTTGAGGTTTACACAAGTGATGCATATGTATATTGTACTTCACTATTTGATAACAACAAAAAACTTTGACTCATCAAATACTAAGAATGAACTTATTTTCCATTTTTCCTGAAGTATTGCCATGATCTTTAAATTTTTGATGCTACTAATCTCTTCTAGCTGCTCAAATATGGTCAAACAAATTCATTTCAAAGTAGCATGTCTCATACATGGACAATCCATATGAAATATGATGCTTATAGAAAGATACCTACATAAAACAGGTCCCTTTCTAGTTTATTAATGAAATACTGATATTTAAACCTTTATGAAGACAGACTACTATTTGAAAATAAAAAGGTGTATCACTTGAAAAAAAAGTTCCAAGCTACCTTCAAGAATAACCTATTTGAAACAAAATGTAAGGTGARATCTTTAGTAATTGGGGCTTAGAATCTTCTAACTTGTCTTTTTCACTGTCTTTTTTTTATTCTCATTGTCATCTTTATCACAAGACTGTATAATTTTTGTACCATTTTCAATTTTCATTAAAGTACAAAGATTGCCTTGAGAATAGTTTAACTTTGTTCATTTTTTTCTCATTTAAGTCTTTTCTATTGAAAATGGGTTTATTCTGAGACACTTGTTGAAGACACTTTTCCACTATTTTACAGAGAATTAGAATATGATAGATTAAGCTTCAGAAATGCAAAGCCTTATTCTAACCACAAGGATTAGGATAAGAACAAATACTAGTAGCTGAATGAATTCACTAGCAGCAAAATTGTAAGTGTAGTGAGAATAGAAAAGTGCATCATACTTATGTGATAGATACCAATTACACTTAGCAGTATCTCAAAATTATTTTCTTGCTATTATAGCTGAGGACAGTTTGAATGTCTACTTATATTTCTACATTTTTCTTTCTTTTTTCACACAAGAATAAGTCCTGATTCTCCAATCATGTAAAATTATAGGTAGTCTTGTAAATCTTGACAAGATTAGGCATGTAAATACCTGCTAGTTCGTCTGGGCCTGTCTAAAATAATAAGGTAAGGATCTAGACAGATATTCACCCAAGTATTATGTTTATAGAAGCAACGTTAGCCTAAAGTTGCAGAACTGGCATGCCTTTATATATGTTTGTTATGCTGTTGAACATAGTAAATCATGACAGGAGAGTCAGAAATGTTACGGTGGAGCAGCAAACAGGATCAAAGAATCACTCAGGCTATCTGGACAGCTCTTGAATATCTCCAAGGACGGAGACTCCACAACCTTTCTGGGCAACCCTATTTTAGGACTCATTCCCTCCTCCCCAGTGAAGAAGTCTTTTCTTATGTTCAAGCGTGCTACTGGTATTTTGGTTTGTGCCTGTTGTCTTTTAATTATATCTAGGGACTTCCAAAAAGAGGCCTCATCTTTACATTCCACATGAAGTATATACATAGACCGTGATAAGATCCTCTCAGTCCTTCTCTTCTTCAAGGTAAACATTTCCATCTCTCCTTATCTTCATAGTTCGATGATTATTTACTATTTAGAATTTTTAGGTTTTTTTATTTCCATATTTTTATTTACATTTTTATTTCTAATATTTATGCTACAACTATGCCACAATGAAGTGTTACATATTTACAATATTATCTACTGTGATAGCTTGATATCTCCATAAAGTTTACTAATTCTGCTAGATACTAGAAACCTTACACATTCATCTGTGTTAGACTGCAAACTTCATTTAGAACATGGAGCTTGTTTGTCATACTTGTTTAGTTTGAATTTTTACTAGATTATCAAGCCAAAATTAAAAAGTTTGTTGAGGGAGATAGAAGAGAAAACGAACTTATTATTATTATTAAGCATTTGGTTTTGTTAGTCTACTTTCTCATTAAACATTTAAATTTTCCATTGCATAAATTTCACTTTATCCATTTCCATTTCCATAAAAAGGAAAAAAAAATCTTTATGAAGTTAAAGAATTTCTTTGCTTTGTTCCAAGTAGCTGTTTAAATTATTAAAGAACTGTTCATAAGTAGTTTTGTGTCATTCTAATACTATATCATTTCTAGTAGTAAATGACATAAGTATTTCATAAATAGTTTTGTCATTTCTAGTAGCAAATTTCTCCTTTCTAATTTTTATATAAACACTGTAATAATAATCATTTTAATGATTTTAATGAAAATTTAAAATTCTTCACTAGTATTTAGTTATCAAGGTATTTATTCAGTAAATAAGTTTCCTTTTCTACCACCTTATTTGTTTCCTCATGTAGAGACTGAGACCCAGCTGAAATTTTGCCATATGCAGGTTTGTTTGTGGTTCACCTTCCCAACAGTTCTACAGAAGATAGATTATTAGTAAATAATGCCACTTTTTATTTAAAACATTAATGAACACCATGCATTTTCTGAATATTTATACAGTGGATGTTTTTCAGACAGTTACACTTCATCTGTGTATTGGAAATATTTTGTTCTTGATTTTATGTATCCTTTGCATGATTTGTTAAAACCAAAAGCAATAAGTACTCCATTCTCAAGAGTACTTATTAAATTGGGTATGTATTCGTGTCTTGTCAGACTTTTTTATTTTCTAGTGACAGCAACGTTACAGACAAAATATAGACAATTCTGCACTGTCAGGTCCAATTCTTATTTCATCTGATTCTTACTTTACACACATCTTTCAGCCTAAGTAAATGTAACAAATATGTGAAGATGTATTGTTGCAAAGATTGTTGTGAAGATTGTGGTTGCAAAAAAGAAATAGTGATATTAATTATTAAATTATTTCTTAATAATTCAGCCTCTTCTGATCTCCTGTTTAATAAGAACCTTTCTTTTAAATTCAGAATATTTATGTTAAATGATTGCACATTCTCATTGTAGTTTTCTACTAAAAAATAACTTTCACAACATATTTACATACTGTGTCCAATCTCTAGGTAAGTCATTTCTAGGTAACATTTCATAATATGTGAAAAAAAATATCTCTCAGATGCTCATAGGAAAAACAAAACAAACAAACAAACAAAAAAAAACAACCTGGAATTCTAATTATCCCTAGGAAGATAATGTAATGCAAATAACCCAGAATTGGTTTTTACCGTGGAGACTGTGTGCTCATCCTACACATACCTGCTAGTCCTGTTCAGAGTAGTGAATGACCTTTGTCTCACAAATGGAAATAATCACCGGTAGTATAAAACTACTAAAACTGTCAGTAAACTACACAGTCTTCACAGACAGCCCCACAACTGAATGTCAATGAGTTTTCAAATATCTGTTAAGAGTAGATGCTTCTCTACAAGTTATTTTGAGATTGAGTCAGGCCTTTATGTTATTCAAATTTCTATGATATACTTCTTGACCTCACAGTTGTTCTTGTTTAGTTGCTGATAAAAAATGACATCAGAAGTATTCAGTCCTTTTCAGTGCTGATGCATTTTGATTCTTTCTTCATTTGAATTGAGACATTCTCTGAGCCAGAGTCCACAAAGCAAGTCATTGAAATTCTGGCTATTAGCTTCTTTATTTTCCTCTCTACCTCTTGCTTCAGCATGGAAAAAAAAAACATCTGAGCTTACCAGCTCAAATGAAGGGAATTTCTCCAGAGCTGAACAGTTCCTTTACATTGTATGAACAGACTTTTGCACTGTGCAAAAATAAAGCAAATATACCATAGAAGAGACGAAAAGAAAAAAAAAAAAAAAAAAAAACAGAGAGAGAGAAAGAAAAAAAAAAGAGTATTTCCATCCATTCATCATGCTATACTATTTTATCAACTTATTTGAAAAATTTTCTTTGGGAAAATAAATAGATACATGTACATACATATGTACACGGAGACATCCTCCCCTCCCATATATGTAGCATGCAATAAAACACACAGAAAAATACTGAATTAAAAACCAGCCTAGGTAGATCCCATGGGTTCTTACGATATATTAGAACTTTGGAAGACATAATTATATCTTCTCCGATGTAATTACTCATCAGTAAGGAGCAAAGGAAGAAAATGGCATATGGTCTCAGTTCTGGGCAAAGATTTCCCTTTTCTCAGTACTTATTTCTGATATTAACCTGGCCATTATGTACTAAGTAAGGAAACTAATACCAGAAAAAAAAAAAAAAAAAGTTTTCTTTCTTTTCTTTCTTTCTTTCTTTCTTTCTTTCTTTCTTTCTTTCTTTCTTTCTTTCTTTCTTTCTTTCTTTCTTTCTTTCTTTCTTTCTTTCTTTCTTTCTTT
>NW_020454627.1:1866647-1905736 GCF_003342845.1 Nothoprocta perdicaria
CTCTCTCTCTCTCCCCTTCTCTCTCTCTCTTTCTCTTTCTCTTTCTTCTCTGGGAGTACCTTGCTTAGTAGATTTCTAAATTAATGTGTGGATTTAAGACAAATATTTTGCAGCTATTTATGAATAAAAAGATATTCTGAGTATGTTATGATGAGGCTCTGAAATTTCTGGACTGCTGTCTAAGAAGCTGATTTATAAATACTTTTCTTCTATTCTGTATGTCCCATATCTTCCCCTTAATCTTCATATCTAATGTAAATGTGATTATTCAATAAAGCCATCAGTTATCCTTCTCTGAGCTCAAAACCTGATTTTATTGCACCTTTATTTCCAACTGAATATATAAAATTTCCTGTTAGAACACTGACATTGTATGTTTCTGAATCAGAGGTAAAGCTTCTCTTCACATGTCTTCAAGCTGGAATCTAATATAGAATATATAGAACATGTGGCCTGACCTGGCCTGGCTTCTTAGAGCTGCTTGTAGAAGGACTCATCTGCATCCGCATCTTGATCAAGAGGCCTGGATTCTTTCACTCTGTTTCATTCCCATTCATTATCATGACATTACCATGTCATTCTGCTATGACAATTTGTGCTTCAACCTTAGAACACACTAGAATGTGTCTACTACCCTATCACGTATTTCAGCATCCAGTGTTTTAAACATTATCTTGGGAAGCATGAGATACAGTTAACACCCTCAAAGAGAGAAAAATAAGCAAATGAACAACAGCAACAAAAACCTATAAAAACCACTGATCCTAGGTCCAGCACTTCCTCGGTAGCACTTCTTCAGTTATTTATTAATTTAATTAATTATTAATTTATCATAGAGAATGTAGAAATATTAATTATAAGTAGGAAAAGGAGCAATTGCAAAAAAAATGTATGTTTTTGATGGATTTTGTTTTGTTTGCATAAAAAATTTGTGATATAAACTCTGAAAGTGAATTATTTATTGCTGACTAAATTTCATCCCTTCAAAGCTTTCAAGACACACTTTGTCTCCAGTGTTTCTTTTCAGTGGTCTCCTCTCCTCATCAAAATACAATCTAGCTTTGAATCTTATACGGTCATATAATTTACCATAATTTAATCCATATGTCCCATACAGAATTCTTTCTGGAAACACAGAAAACAAATGAGGACATTTTAATTGACCCTTTATTTTACTCCTGCAAACAGAGAAAAAAATGTATTTGAAGAAGATGAGATGAGAATAAAATGACACAACATAAGCAATGGAGTATCTTCCACAACTTCGGGGGCTACATCTAGTCAGCACTGAGGCTAATATTCCTGAAGAGGCCTTGATGGTTTGAGGATGAGGAACCATCAGGAACATGAAAGGATAGGAATCACAGTCATTCTATTATCATAGAATTAAATGTTAAGAAAGGGAAACAGGACGGGATCGTGTTAGAGAAGTGGGCATAGAGCAAGATGAATTCTCTAAATGCACTCTAAACATTGAAAATGCTCATTAGCACATATATACTCTTGGTAGGTACTAATACATATCTATTTTCATATCTGCTTTCACAGGGAACAATAACATCAAAAGCAATAAAATAAATAAATGTCAATGCTTCCTCTAGCATTCGCATTCGTATTTTTTCCTCAGCAGAGAGGGGAATGAAGCAAAGTTCCTATGAAAACAGCATGAGATATGCAAGCTATAATGGTGAAAAGGTTTGCCCTCATCTGTAGACAGAAAATTGCAGTAATAGATTTAAAAGTGTACCCCATTATTCCCTAATAATTCTAAAAATCTAAATTGCTATTATATTATGCTATAACCTTATTCTTTACACTTCTTTAAAGCATAAACAGACTGATTGTATCCCCCCAAAATATTTGATGTTTTAATTTTAAATATGTCTTTATTCTTGTGTAAACTAATATTTATATTCTTTTTCTCTTTATAAATGTTTTAATAGTCTCAAAAGGCTCATAGAATATAGAAATTGTTCCCCAAATGGATAGAATTAATTATATCTGTCATGAAGAAATATGTCAATTCTGCAGAGGTAAGTTGCTGCCAGTTACTACAGGCAAATATCCAAGGTAGTTAGATACACTGATATCTAGTTGACAGTAACACCTGTGATTTGGAGACTTTCTTTTGAAGATCTTTCAGTTATCTTTTTGTTACTAACCAATTTACTTCATTTTTTTCAAATTTTCTTTTTGTGACTTTTACATATTTGCATTTTATTTTCTCTTTGGTTTCTATAAATTTGCAGCTTGCATAAAATTCATATCAGCAAGCTATATCTAGATATTTTTCCTGGGCTTCTCATTATACTTAAGTAAAAAGAAGGAAGTTCTGTATGTGTGTTTAAATAACCTCAATTATGCTTCTGAAATATATCGGATTTTCTTTTTATTTTTTTAATATATTTTGATTGAAAGTTTTTATTTCAATGGAAGACGGAGTTTCATATTTATCTGGAAGTATGGAGAAGATTTTTTTTTCTCTAATTATGAGTGCAGGTCATAAATTAATAGATGCTTATTTAGATTAAACTATTATATGAAAGATACTGGCACATGATGACTGAAGATTGTTCCACTTTTACTTGAGAAAACTCAAACCAATCAAGGTTAATGTGGTTTTACTACTTATTTCAGTATGCAGAAATTCCTGGGACGGATTTCTTTGGTGTGGGAATTGCCAGTGAAGAATTGAAAACATTCTTTCAAAAGTCCTGAAAAGACCAGCCAGTTTAAGGATGAGGTGAAGATGAAGTACATAGAGTGGGGACATTATGTTTCCTCCTTTAACTTTTCCACAATTCCTTGAGTTTATTTATAACACTTTTATTTAGACTTAAGTAAAAATGAACATTTATACACACAGTAGAGTTTTAAAGTTTGACAACTGTTAATAGAGCTGTTTGAATGTGTTCTCAGCATCACCCCTGTATGGAGTTTGACTGTTTTATTTTCTTTCAAAATATATTGACAAAGAAGTCTTAATTGGCATTTCTACATATTCTATTTTTGTGGAACCTGGCAGAAATATGAATTTTGAAGTTCTGAGTGGTATGAATAGCTCTGCACATCTCTGGAAGGTAATTTAGCATGAATGAATTCTTTGCCTTGATATTTATGAGTGCAGCTGTAGGCCATAACCTAAAGTCTGGAATAAATTTTCTGTGAAAGTGAAATACAACAAGAGCTTTATGAGCCYCAGATTATATAAAGTGTTTGCAAAATTAGAATGATTAAAGGATGATAAAGCACCAGGCTCAGATAAATTGTTCTGTGGTATGTTTAGGAAAAAGAAAATTCAGTGGCGGATATTTTTGATAATTCAGAAAGGCAAAAGAAGTAACTAAAGTGGCTAAATGTATTTCTTGCTAATTGCTTAAGAAAAGATCCATGAAATATTCAAAACTACTGACCTGAAAAGCATTCTACAGTTAGAAGAATTGTCTGAATGGAGCACATAAGATTGCATTATGAACCTTTTGGAAAAATGACATAAAACTTGTAAGGGACATGATTAGTTTTTCTTGAGTTCTTTTAATATTGTACATTTACTAAATTTGGGAACAAAGAGGTAGTTGTGGAAGTAATGTGGAGTTCAGAAACATTTTTATATGTCGTTATATAAAAGTTCATTTCTAAGCTGGCACTGTCAGGGTTTTGGCATGAGAACCGCAGGAAAAGGAACTTATGCAATGGCTAAAAACTTGCCAGGGTTACCAATCACCTGGCCTTTTTATGTTGAATATGGTAATTTGGCAGCTGATATAGGGTGAAAGGTGGTTCTCCATTTCTTTCTGAACTTGCACATTCATTTAAAAATTCCAGGCACAACTTCTCACCTCTGTCAGATAGTATGACTAAGACCAAGAAAGTTTTTTTTTTTCTTATTTAAATTTTATTGTAAACTTGAAAAGCAGATTTTGTGTGAGTGTTCTAACAAGAGTCATTGGGTTACATCTCTACTAATAGGTTTCAAACATTAAGGGCTCATTCTCTAGTTTTGAATGTAGGTGATGCCACACATCTGTCTTGCACTCACATCAACTGTCTTCTACCCCTGGGCAATGTGATCTCCATGAAACTGCCCAAGAATGTATTCTAGGATTTCCATGGAATTTCAGTATAAGGATTTATGAATTATGGGTGCTTGTTGGATAAGGATATATATGTGAATAGAAGCCTGTGAGGAGAAAAAAAATGGATGTGAATTGCTACTTATTATAGCAGGATGCTTTATAGAGGAGACATTAATAATTTTATTTGTGATGTTATACTCTCAAAAAACAGTTACTGTTCTTCACAAATAGGTAYGTCATTCTTCTTGTGTTTACATTTCTAGAAGTATCTAGTTCATACTAAAATTTCTCAAAACTTATTAAAAGCATTATAGTAATTTTAAAGTAAGTTTAAACAAATATAGTAGCTTAGCACCATTGTTTTTCTACCAGTAACATATGCTACCCTTTAAACAGTATGAAATTATTCTACTGATTGAGATAGCATTATTCTTATATGTCTGTTCTTGTTTGTCTCATAGTTAAAATCTCACAACATATAATAATAGAGTATATATTAGATAGCATTCCAAATACTGGGGAGTGTGTATYATCTAATGATCAGAAAGATCCACTCTAACCTTAATGCCTGGGAAGAAGTAGGAGGATTGAGAATTCAATGAGGTATGTCAAATCCTATTAATTTACATAGTTTCCTCATGCTGAATTCCGACAAGGCATGACTGTTATGAGAACTAAACAAATATCCATAGTAAATAATTTGTTCAACTACTATTTTTTGGGTGAGGACAGGAGACAGTATTTCAGCAAACAATTATTTCCTTTCAGGCACTTATTCTATTCCCTTTAAAATCTATAGTTTGATATTCAGTATTCAAGTATTGGGTAGCAATGATTGCTCAGATAAAAAGTAATGTGTCAATGTTACTACTTGATTGGGTAGTAAAATTTAAAAATACAGTACCAATATTCAAATAGAAAAGGTTCTATTTATTTTTCTGTAGATTTCCTACAAATAATTTATGAAATTATGAATGAGTTGTAAGAAGCACTTGTAGGAGATAATAATTTTTTTTTTGAATAATCAAAATTGTCTTACTAAACTCTACACCATTAACACACACTTCTATTGTTAATTTAACTGTAATAATTTGAATAGTTTTTAACCACAAATTATTCTGGTTCTTTTCATATTAAGTATTTTAAAAATATTCTGTCCTTTTCAAATCCTTTCCCTTAGCTAAATTTTATTAGCACTAATCTTCCATGTACCCATTTTGAAGGGAGAAGGAATCCATCATTTTTCTCTAAAGACACACTAGGTATAAATTCTATCTCTTGCTTATAGAATTCAGTTTAGTCCTGCACAGAGCAGGTAGTGGATTTTTCTGCAAGCTTTAGCTCTCAACTGAAGTCATTCTCTTGAAACTTAAGAACTCTCACAGTTATTAAGTGTGGGACCAAAATCACTGGTCTCACAGTGATTTTTTTTTCCTATAGTAGCGGATAAATTATAAGTAAATAATATCTGCTCATTAACTGTTTTTAAAATACCAGTTAAGAGGTTGGGGGAGGCTTTCTCTCTCCTTTTCCCATTTTCTCCCTCCCTCTCTGCTCTGATTTCCCCTTTGTTTGCTTGTTTTTCTCTTTTTAAGGTATTAAAGGAGGCTGGCAAGTTGGCAAGTAGAGGCATGTTAAGAGATCTGAATCCAGTTGATTGATCCTGGCTGAATCAGGAACAGGCTGATACCAGCAAGCTGTAGCAACTGTCTGCAAAAAAAAAAAAGACATCATGGTCTGAAGTTAGGAGGGAGAAAGCCTATAGGCAACTCAAGCAAAATTTGTTTATACAAACAGTGACAGAAATATCAAAAACCTCCAAATAGTAACTGTGTTTTGGACAGGAAAAAAAAAAATGTTTTTTTCATAAAGAGAATCATCAACACGCTCAAGAGGAAAGTGAGTGGCTAGTAAATTACTGACTTTTTGTCCTGTTAATCAGAGTTCTGCTTCAGAAAGAGAAAGGAATAAAAAATGAAATTAATTACTTAAAAATTTAGGGTGTGGTCTGGATGACTCACATGCATTTTACTTATTTACTTTCACACTAACATGAAATATTGCTGTTTCTTCACTATTTGCTGATCTCATGTGACTGCGAACTATTAGGCTATGTTGCATTTCAAATTCAATTCTAGGTTGAATAGGGAAATTAGATACCTATTTTAGACAAATAGAAATCTTCTATGACTTCCCAGCACTTACTAACTAAAATTTCACTGAAATAAAGTCTAAATTATGTACTGAGATCAGATCGTAAATTTGACCAATGACTGCAGAAGAAGAAAAAAGGAGTTTTATAAATTGAACATTTATTTCCTGATAGGGCAGTTATTCTAGGCCCCTGATTGTTCTCATAGCCCTGTGCTGGACTCTCTCCAGCAGCTCCACATCCCTCTTGTACTGGGGAGCCCAGAACTGGACACAGTGCTCGAGATGTGGCCTCACCAGGGCTGTATGGAAGAAAACATACCTGGTGTAGAAGCTCTTTTTAATGCACCGCAGGATCCCATTGGCCTTCTTGGCCAAGAGGGCACACTGCTGACTCATTGTCAACTTGTCATCCACCATAATGCCCTGGTCCCTCTCCAGAAGGTCAGTCCTCAGCCTTTTCTGGTGTCTGGGCTTATTCCTTCCCAGGTGCAGGACCTTGCACTTGCCCTTGTTGAACTTCATGAGGTTTTTTACTGCCCAGTTGTCCAGTCTGTCCAGGTCCCTCTGGATGGCAGTACCGCCCTCTGAGGTGTCAGCTACTCCTCCCAGCTTGGTATCATCAGCAAATTTGCTGAGGGAGCACTCCATCCCTTCATCCAGGTTGTTGATGAATAAATTGAACAGAGCTGGACTAACCCCTGGGGGACATTTCTAACTACAGGCCTCTGATTGCACTCAACACCACTGATCTCCACCCTGTGAACTCTGCCGTGCAGCCACTTCTCAATCCACCTCACCATCCACTCATCTATCCCACACTTCTGGAGCTTGTCCAGTAGTGTGCTGCAAGGGACAGTGTCAAAAGCTTTGCTGAAATCCAGATACATGACACCCACCACTCTCCCCTCATCTATCCAGCTCATCATTCCATCATAAAAAGCTATCAGGTTAGTCAAGGATGATTTCCCCCTTCCCCATGCTGACTACTCCTATGCACCTTTCTGTCCTCCGCGTGTCTGGAGACAGCAGCCAGGATGAGCTGTTCCATTAGTTTCCTAGAGATGGAGGTGAGACTGCCAGACCTGCAGTTGCCTGGGTCCTCCTTCTTGCCTTTTTTGAAGACTGATGTGACATTGACATCCARTTCTCAGGYACCTCCCCCATTCTTCATGACCTTTCAAAGATGATGGCGAACGGCTTAGCTACAGCATCCGCCAGTTCATGCAGCACTCTGGGGTGCATCCCATCAAGTCTTCCTCTCTCCAGGCTTCTTCTCTTACTCCTATGGCCTGGGATTCCAGAGGGCTACCCTTGGTAAACACTGAAGCAAAGAAGGCATTCATTAACTCTGCTTTTTCTGTGTCTTTCATAACCAGGGCACCCACCCCATTCACCAGAGGACCCACGTTCTCCCTATTCTTCCTTTGCCATTGATATATTTGAAGAAGTTCTTATTATTTTTAACATTCCTTACTAGATTTTGTTCCAAAAGTGCCTTAGCTTTCCTTGTCGCATCTCTGCGTTCCCTGACAATGTTCCTGTATTTCTCCCAAGGGGCCTGACCTTTTTTCCAACTTCTATATATTGCTTTCTTCTGCTTGAGTTTTACTAGGAGCTCCCTGTTCATCCACGCAGATCTTCCTGCCTGACTTCTTACTCATAGGGATGCACCATTGCTGAGCGTGGAAGAAGTGTTGCTTGAACACTAACCAGCTCTTCTGGGAATCCCCTTCTTTCAGAACCCTAGCCCACAAGATTCTTCCAAGTAGGTCCCTGAAGAGACTGAAATACTTAAAATATATACTTAAAATATACTTAGTGTTTCTTTTCCTTTTTGTGGCATTTGACCAGTAATCTACAAGAAAAAATGCATTTTAATTGATACTGTATTCATTAATGACCAATAATGAATCTTGTGATATGAATGACTGTTCCCACCTAGCACTCTTAACTGGATTTTGAGTTTTCATATAAGAAAACTTAGTTTTAATATTAAGACAGTGACATGTTAACAGATACATATATCAGGCTAAAGATTCATTCACATATTTGTGAATATGATTATTGAGGGATACTAAGTACTGAAACATGTGCAATATAGGTGTTTTTTTKTTTGTTTTCTCACCTGAAATGTCTCTCTCTCAGGAAATCATTAAAAGGAAAATAATTGTTTATATTTATCTAAGAGAGGATATAAGCTCATTAAAAATCCTTGAACAATCAATTCCTGTAAATACAAATGTAACAGTTATTTTAGTATCAACTTCTTTTATTCAGAGTTTGAAGATGCACACACGAAAGCTAACTAGAAATTTGGGGTTTAACAATCACAAACATAGTTTTGAAATAAACATGAAGAATAAATGTGAGAACAAAGAGATAGCAGCAGAATTGCCAAAATTTCACTTAAAGTAATTTTAAAATATATTTATAATTAAAATCAGGAGAATACCATATTTCACTGTTAGCCTGGGAAAAGCTTTTGTTTCCTACTGTTTTGCTGAGAATAATTGGGGAAAACTGATAAAGAAATTTCCACTAGAGGAAAAATATAGGCAAATTATTAAAAGTCTTCATTATAATTTTCTTTAGTGAAATTAGTGTATTTAGTTTCTCAATTTGTTGATGGTCTCTTTCTCCCTCCTCTGTCTGTATATAACATTTCTGTAAGTTTTTATGTAGTGTTCATTTTGATATTCACGTTATAAGAATTATCACAGAGTCACAGAATGGTTAAGATTGGAAGGGGCTTCTTGAGATCATCTAGTCCAACCTCCCTGCTCCAACAGGGACACCTAGAGCATGTGGCACAAATTATGCTCCAAAAAATCTTAAACATTCATTCYCCTATTTGCAAAGGTTTATATCATTCAATCATGAGCAAAAATAACTCGTATGATTTATAAGAACAATCAAATATAGACAATAGTGAATCAATAATATTCAGTGGAAATAGTTAATACTCTAAGATCAATAAAAAAATTGAACGGCTTATTATTGTATAGTCAGAGAATTTTTGTGAATAAATACATTGGTAGGATTCAGGGTGCTTAACTTCTCAAAGACTGAATTTATGTTGAAAATTAATCACATATTATTGTATGTGACTGACTATTGACATGATTGGGGAATGACAACATTAAAGTAGTCAGTCATTACTYGGGCAAAATGAACTTTCACAGAGATAAAGATGGTAAGATGGTAAGATTATTCTCTTAAGTGCCTCAGTTCAAAGCTCTAGTTAAATGTGCACTCCTACTTTCACTGCTTTGTTCTTTGGTATTTTGTGAGTTCATTTTAGTCCTCTAATCATTTAGGAAATGTCTGTATTCATCCATCTCTTTCTTTAGAGGTCTATTAGGCCCTTTGCTTATGAATAGTCCTTCTTACATGAGAACAGAGGGTTTATAGTAATCTGATTTATATTTGTGAAAGAAAAACAAAAAGTAATTCAGGTGCTTACTTTGTAATTTATGAAAAATTCTTATCATATCATGATTAGTTTTCTGGCATGGAGAAATCTCAGAGAGACTTAATGACCAGCCATTTCATTTCTTAACTTCCTAAGTAAGATCTGCTATGAAATTGATATGGCCCGAATGTTTTGATTCTGGGTTATGCTACTGATAAATACCTGAAAAATCTCTGTTGCTATTTGTCAAGTAGCTGCAATGTTTTACAGCGACTACAGTATATTTATATGTAGAATAGTAAGATGTATAATTGTCAGCATGTGTAAAGAAAGGCTGCAAGTACTTTTAAGAGTGAAACAGGTTATAAAAATATATTAAATTTTTAATTTAAGTTTTGACTTTAATCTCTTCAGTGATTAAAAACAAATCTCTGCATATTTCTGCAAATGAGGACATTAAGCTAAATAAATGAACCATAAAGTGTGCTAGTGAAAAACTTTGTTCATTAATCTGAATAGGTAAAATAAATCTAATGTACATTAACAAATGATGGCTTTATGGCTCATTTTCTAATGACTGAATTAGAAAGTGAAGCAACCATGAACTCCCTGCCCTCCTAGTGAACAAGATCCACAGAGCTTGTACAATTAATGCCTGGCAGGCTTAGCCTTCATCATGACCCAAAATGTGTCCTGAAGTCCCAGGAAGAAAGCTGAGATGTCTCTGCCCTTGACCCTTCGTCCCCAACACTTCATGTTCAAAAAGCTGAGCATCATTCAACAGAACTGGTGGGAAATATAAGCTTTCCGTGTGAGGGAGCTGACAGTGCTGCTGAACCGAACGTAACATTCAGCATGAGATCAATAACTCATGGTCTCCTCCTGAATGGAATTGCTTTTCTTTTGTGCATGCAAGGGGAGCCTGGGGCTGAGCTAGTTACTGCATCGGAATGATTGAATGCAAAAGAATGAATGGGTTGTAAAACAGAGCTTCCCCGCTTTCCCCACTTCCCCTCCTCTTTTTATGTTTTTTTTCCTTTTGTTTTACACTGATGCCCGGAAAGGGAGAAAGGGGCAGATTCAGCTCAGCTTACCAATATGCCCTGATGTATTCTTTACTGGCATCAGAAAAGCACTATAAAACCCATTGCATGTGTCCCCATGATGTGTGCCCCCGTTGCGTGCCACCACACCACAATCATGCTGACCCCGCCAGGGGCTGGGGGCTGAATGTTGGAGGTGGCCTCCTGATGCAAGCTGAAGTGGCTAACTCTCCTCTAGGGCACTCTCCCTAAGTGAATGTCACTGATCCGAATTTCTCCTTCACCTAAAGACTGGTGTTTTACATAATGCTATGGAGGCAAAATGGTAACTGGTATACAAGTTAGAATTTCCTAGAGCTACTTTTACAAATGCTTTTGATATCCAAAGTAGGTGTAACTTAATGCCGAAGGATATAAAATAGAAATAAGAATAATAACTCAGGATATGTTTTAAATATAAACCTCTTGTACCGTTGCTTATTTCATCCATGATTAACACATCTTCTTTATTTTGCATTGATAAACAGGGTTGGGCCACAAGTATCTCTGTAAACAGATAAGGATTCCCAGATTCCCTGAATTTCCCAGATGACATAAACAATATAGGGAACAATAGTTTTATGTACAGCACACAGCTGTACAATTTCTGTATTAGGGATTTTACTGTGTATCATTTCAGGATTGAATTCAGTTCTTGTATTGGACTGAGTTGAGATTTTGACTTATTCTCAGCTTTACCTGAATTTAATTTGAATAGACTACTGATTTAAAAGGAAAAAAAAGAAAGAAAAAAAAAAAGAAAAGAAAAAAAGATTATAACAAACCACAGAGATATTTTTTCCTTAAAAATAATATATACATATATTTCATATAATTTGGGATTTTAGCATTGTTGACAATACTTTATACTTTATACTTATTTTATCACCTCTAGGTTTGATCTCTCTCTGTACTTTTAAAAATATCTATTCTAACATTACCACATGGCTTCTAGCATAAAGAGTATGCCCACTCTCTCAAATTAATTCTTTTTCCTTTGCCATTGATTTTACTAATTCTGACTTTGCCTTGTAGAACTGGCAAACAAAGAGCTCTCCTTCGACATCAAAATTATTTTCCTAGGAGGTTTTCTTAAACTTGCCCAGCTACTTTATTAAAAACTTTTCACACTTGTCACAGAGGAATAGTCACCTAAACACATTAATTGGTTACTAGTTTATAGAATTGAAGTGTAAAGGGATTTTGAATTTGAAAAACAACTTCTTGGCATATCTATCTGTAAGTCTCAAGGGCTGATTTTCTTTCATGATTTATAACTGTTACATTTGTAAGAATTAGTGCGGTACATAATATTGTTATGTAATAAAATTTATTATTCTTGAATTCTATTTTTTGAACGAATTTGGAAGAGCATCAATTTTGGAAGAGCATCAACACTGATAAAATTATATTTATGAAAATTTGAAAGTCATAAACTTCCTTCCCCCCCAAAAGAAGAAAAAGAAAGTAAAACAACTACAGGAATAACACAATGCACAGAAATATCACAGCCCAGTTTCTTCTTTTGCTTCACTTCATCACAGTGTAAAAAGTTCTCCCTGGAAGAAGCTGAGAAATTAGTAGGTTAATTGTTGTGGGTCTATAAAAAGGACTTTTACAAAGTCTTGATTGCATCTCTCTCTTTCTTCTTCTTTTTTTTTTTTTTTTTTTTTTTTTTGGGCGGGGAGAGTGTGGCATGGAGGGAAAAGAAGGAAGAAATAGCTCAATAAGAAAGACATACAATCAAAACCTTCCTGAGATGCAGTATGTTCATAAAATTATAGTTGCAAGATAAATAATTCTGTCTCCTTTCTCTTATTAATTCCTAAAGCAAGCAAGCAAAACAAACAAAGAAACAATAGCATACATTTTATTCTGAAAAAGACCAAAACTTTAATTGATGGAAAAAGGTTTTAATAGGTTGTTTACACAAAAGACATAGGATAGCTATGCTGTTATAAACGAGGGACGGATTCCCCCAGCTCTCCAGGGATGTTGTGGGGAAAAACTGTTGCTAATGAGAAATATACTTTCTGAAAACCCTGCAAAATAGAGTCATAATTTAGTTGAGATGAATACCTACCTGCATGTATACTATAGTCACACGGATTATCAGGATTTCATTTATTTACTTTAATTTTGTACCCAGCTTCCGAGGATGAAATAAGTATTACCGACATCTAGTGATCAGAGAATATATCTTTTGTACTTAACAGAAGTCAGAGGCAACATCACAGCTAGGCAACAACACAGCTGGTTCATGTGACAGAAAGGAAGACACTGTTGAAATGGCCTAATCACTTCATCTCGTGCATGTTCCAATTGGGAGTAGCAAAAGTTGTGAATGTGTAAGGCATTGTCTGATTAATTTTAGGGAGTCAGGGAATATGATTGTGATGGGGCACAACTCCTTCAGCTTGATTTTTAGAAAGAAAGTAAGGGTCTTAGTAGGTGCTACTAATTGTTAGGAATGGAACTGGGATCTGGACTTCATTGTTTCTATCCAAAGTAGTGATGACAGCTTCATATTTCTCATTTCTCCCTTCTGTTTTTTTTTTTGTTTGTTTGTTTTGTTTTGTTTTGTTTGTTTTTTAGTATTCTCTTTATCAGACAAGATAGTTTCTTAAAGAAGGGTTAAAGAAGGGTGTTTTTTTTTTTTTCCCCCCCAGAGAGACATATATGCTGTTAAATAACAGATTAAGTTTTCATTGCAATTAATCGATCTCAACAAACTCAAACTAAGCAATTTTCCAGAATGGATTTATCATAAATGATATGAAGAAACCAACCAACATCCCCTCCCATTCCCAGAAAATATGTGAGAATCTCCAGGAAACACATAAAGATTTTTGCTGTAAACCTTTTTCTTTTTCCAAAAATAGTTTGTTGCACTAAGTTTCATGCAGTTTTTGTTCCTGGCATCTTATCCCAAGTATTCTGTGAAGAAAAAAATGGTATTAGAAAGGTACCATTTTGGAAAATCTACCTAAACATGTTGAAATAAATGTTTCCCTTACAGAATAAGCTCTAGGGAGAGAATTATCAAGAATTATTGTAGGGGTAGGTCTGCTACTTGTTTTATATGCTTGACTGCTTGTCGTTTGGTAGAAATCAATGGTTCCCTTTTCACACTGAGGAAAGAAGGAAATGGAGGTCAAAACATTTCCTTATGGGTAGTTTGAGTATAGATTAAGCATTACACTCCTATATCTCCAGTGTATTCTCTAAGAATAACACTAGCCATAGCATTTAAAAAAGATATTGTTTGCATATATGCATTCACATTTGATTAATTTACCTAACACTTCTATTCCTGAATTTATTTGTAAATATTTGTAAATATTTGTAAAAATATTTGTAAATATTTGTAAATATTTGTAAAAATTACAGTAGTTTATCATAAATATCTATTAGGGTTTAAATATCTATTAGGGTTAAACAAAATAAATTTATGGTTTGTATATTTTCTTTTCTCTTCTCCTTTACTTTTAATGCTCTTTTTTTTCTAGCATCAGGTTGACAATATCCAAAACTAAAACAGCCTGGCTTCTAGAACACCTTTCTTTTTAGCTCAGTATGCATACAGCAGATATAAAGAAATACTAGTTTTCTAACAGGTAAAAGAAGTGTCATAAAGGAAAGTCCATTACAGAATGGTTAAGGTTGGAACGGACCAGTAGAGATCATCTAGTCCAACCCCGCTACTCCAGTACGGACGCCTAGAACACGTGGCACAGGTTGGCATCCAGGCGGATTTTGAAGACCTCCAGAGAAGGACACTCCACAACCTCCCTGGGCATTCTACATTCTGCCCTCAGATATTTGTATGCATTGATAAGATTCCCTTTCAACCTTCTCTTCTCCAGGGAAAGTAGGCCAATTCACTCACTGTAAGATAGATGTTCCACTCCTTTAATCATCTTTGTTGCTCTCCACTGGACTCTCTCTAGAAGCTCCACATCTCTGTTATACTCAGGAGCCCAGAACTGCACACAATACTGCRGGTGTGGCCTCACCAGAGCTGAGGTGAGGGGCAGGATCATCTCCCTTCATCTGGTGACAACACTTGTGATGCAGGCCAGGATCCCATTGGCCTTCTTGGCCACGAGGGTACACTGCTGACTCATGGTCAACTTGGTGTCAACCAAGAATCCCAGGTCCCCTTCTGTGGACCTGCTCTCCAGCAGGTCAAACATATAGTCGTTTACATACTTTGTTTTTGTTTACATACAGTTGTTCTTGTTTATGATATTACCATGCTAATCTCACTGGAAATTTTGTCGAATGAATGATTATAAGTCGCTCTATATCTCAAATACAAGATCATTTTCTCCGAGTGATAAATTAATTACTAAGATGAGAAACTTTTTTTTTAAATGCATTTTTGGGAGCAGGTTCTGTTTTATTCTAACCTTTTTTTTTTTCTGTGATCTTTCATAAAATAATCATGTGATATCACTGTCAGTTATTCCAATTGCTCCTCTTCGTTTATTCGTTAATGATATAATTTTAAATAGATGCTCACACTAAGATCAAAGCTGCAAAATCAGTTTTACTTGGGAAGTTATTTGAGTGTCAATGTGAAGAGGATGCTGCATATCTCACTATGGTATAATTATTCTTGTATGATCACAGAATCTGAATTACATTATTGGCTCACAGTCATTTCCTAATGCATTATATATTTGAAGATAAAATTTTGTATTTAGCTACTGTTTAAAATGTGAGTTACTCTATCTGGTAACTTACGAAAAAGTTTTACATTATATTTCATATGAAATAAACATTTACGCCATTGGAAAAGCTTTCAGTAGAATCTAATGAAGTATGTACTTAGAGTTGCTTTTCAGAAAAGTGTAAAATGATGTATTTTGTTGCTGAAGGTTACCACTTTAAAAAAGTTTCTCATTTCTTAAGAGAATGTAGTGTTCCTATAGAAAAATTAGGAGAATTAGAGAATTAAAAATAGATGTCCCCCTGTTCTGTTCACGTCTTTGATGGGAAGTTCAGGGAAATAACTTCACATCATATTTAGCTTTATACCTTTGAAACTTGATTCTTTTCACTGGTGTATGCAATAATGTTTAAAACAGAATTTAACTCTAAATCACTTGTGTTTTTTTCTTATGTTCTGAGTTACAGTTCTATTGACATAAGAGTTTGAAATGCAATTATCGCAAATCACATTTCACATTTTATTTCAGGTTGCATTTTGTTCTATAGCACTTTCTTAGCATTATTACTAAGGCTTTGATAGGAAGTGAGTATACTTTTAGAAAACTATATAAACTTCTCAGTGTAGTCCTCACTAATTATGATTAGAAAGCATTTTTGGGAACATGGCAGCTAACTAACCTCTAATGAAAGCTAACTTCCAATGAATAATGAATATATATCTATGTGTGTGTGTGTGTTAATATATGTTCAGACATGTACATGCATACTTGTAATATAAATATCAGCTGTAAATATTATATATATATACCTCATATACTCTTTGGTCACAACTATTGTTCTACTGAAATCAATGCAAGAAGTAAACTATCAATGGTGAAAGCAATCTCTTAATCCTTACCTATGAGCTCTCTATCGGACTACCACCCATTCTTAAGAGTCACCCATTCCATATTTGCAGCTTTATGTAAACTTCCTTCTTTTACATAAATAAAAAAATCTCTCTCCTCACCTTCACGCTCTGACATTCATAAAGGGCTTGCATCCATATATTAGAGTATTCCAATTATTTAAGCTGTCGTATCATACCTCTGTGATCTTAATAAGACTGTAGCCCTACTGCTGCATTCAGATCTCAGATTTTTTACAAGATGCATGCATTTGTATACAGGCACTTCAGAAAGGTGTCCAAATATGTTGTACTTCAATGCACACCCAACTCTTTCTGAGCTGTGAGAGCAGTGAAAGCCTTCAGGAGGAACAGAAGCATTCCTCTTGCTATAAGAAGTTATCAGCTTCCAGTCTTCATCTTCCTCATATTTCCACTCAGTGTAMCCACTAGGCACCTACTCTGCCTCTGTTTCCATTACATTTCAAGGTTGGAGCTCTTGAAGCTGTAGGTTCTCTGAGACAAACTTAACTTCTCTGATGTTGTGCATATGTAACATTTTCTGTTTCTGAAGCACTGTTCAAGCTTTATCAAATTTAATAGACTGCATATGCAGACTAATGTATTTTATGTTGACATAGAGGGTTTTTTATTATTTAGTAGGAAATTGGTGCACTGATTCATTCTGTTTTACCATCAAATCAAAGACATTGCACTTGCTTACATTTACTATACAACTGATCTTTTACCAGCTGTAAAACCTGTATTAAGCTTGCAGTTGTGCAGGATGTAATCACTTTCAAGACATTTATCTGCTCTCTTCCTTTATTTTCATGGCTGCTGCTTTGCCTTTAAACAGGTTAAAGAAACTCTGATATTAGCATTTATACATTATTTTCCCTCCTATTATATGATGGAGACTATCACAGAAAATCAAGTCCACTCAATTCCTGCAGCTGGAATTACTCCAGGCTTCTTGAAACTTGAAATGATTTACCAGCCAAGAACAACTGTCTCCAGAATTTTGTCAGGTAAATCATTCCTAAGGTTCTTTGATTCTTCACCCTAAGCTGGTCCTGTTTAGAAATAGCTGAAGTCTTAGACTGATTTATGTAACCTTATTGGTGGTACGTGCCAGCTCCTTTCCACATTTTACAGACCCCTCTTTGGTGAAATTAAGTGTTTGTAAAAATGTATTTGATAAAATCAGTTATGGTAAACATCATGATCTGACAAAGAGCTAACCTACTTTGAAAGGTTTAGAGCCTCCAGATAGATACAAATAAGATAAGAAAAAGCAGACACATGTTAAATCATCCAACAGGAAAAGGGATACTTTATGGAAATGAACTTGCAAGACAATAATTTGAATTTGACAAGGTGATAATTAAAGTCCCTAGATAGACTCTTTCCACATCTGTATGCCTTTCAGTAAAGTTGGTTAGCATATTAGCTACTGTTAGAGAATAGTAAGAAATATTCATGGAATGTTAAATTGCTTATTGTTATTCATTTCAATTTGTATAATAAATGTAACAAAATGCAGTGCATACACAAGAGATACTAATCTCTATTATGAACTTGTTTTAAAGCACACTGATACCATACTAGGTCCTCAGATGCCACTTTCTTCCAGAGAAATTCTAAAGATATAATATTAATTAGTCCTTCTGGCAAGAAGAACAAGGTGATAAATTTCTTTTGCAAGTGAAATACTGAGACGCAGATACTTTTAGAGTAATAGTCAGAACTATTTTATTTTGTAGTTACTGAATAATGACTATCAATAGGCACTTTTTCCGGAAATAATTTATAATTAATATTAGCTGGTTTTGTGGAAAAAAAAATCTTTGAGGCTTAGGTCTATAATGGAACATGTTCTATTATTCAGTAATTTTTTTTTGGACAAAGTTAAAACAAATGCATCCACAAAATATTATTATTGGTTGCTGAAGAATTTTCTCCAGTAGAATTACTGTATCAATGGGAAGCCATTCATTGATCTCAATAAACAATGCACTTCAAGTTTATATATGTTGAATTTTTATGTGTAAGATAAGCCAGTTCTTCAGAATAAAAGAAACAATTTTCAATGTAAACACTGAAGATCCAAATTCCTTAGCATATTCAGGTATCATTAATGTTTTATCTTGTGTCCAGGTTTGATTTTCTAAGTAATCCTTCTGTTTGTTACCACTTCCATGGAAGTGATATTAAGGTGCTGAAATGGGATTCTTTCCAAATCAAACTATAGTGGAATCCATGCTCCAGAGCTCGCCCTGCACCCTTTGGCYGCAAACAGCCACTTGGATCAGAGGACCAGATGCGAGCTATTCCGAGTAAAAACACTCCATATTGCATATGGTGTGTTTGTCAGGTCCTTGGCATCAACTGTTCTGCTCTACAGATCCACTCTTAATGGTCCACATTAATTCTTTCTGTAGACGTTGTCTCCATGTGATAGATAAGAGGGGAGTCATGCGCATTAAGAAACAACTACCAAAGCACTGTGGGAGCCTTCAAGTCTGTGGAGTGACTGGCAGCACCACCTGGATAGAGACGGAAACTTTGCTATTTAACTTGAAGGTTTAGCACAAAGAGCTCAAAACACTGGGAGACAGAAAGGATTACGAGTCTTGCCATGGGAGTGTTTGTCTTCTCTCAAGAATCTACAGAGTGAAAGATATAAAACACCGTGTTATATAAAAGTCCTGTAAATGTCTCTATGACCAAGAGAGATGTAGTTTCTTTAAATTTTCAGGGGTATTCTATACCCCTAAATGAAGAAAAATTTTGCTTTGACATGGCTTTTCTCTTAAGCTGACATCATCACTCATCTTTTTTCATAAGTTACACAATGATTACATAGGCAAGAATTTAGTAATCATTTTGTAACATTTTATGTTTTTATTAGTATCGTAACTTAGCACATGGTATTTATATGCAATCTAATGATTTCTATGTATTGTGCTCTTTTCATAACCACAAAAAAAAAAAAATTATTCTTTGGAATATTTATTCCATAAATATATACAAGATATCCTTGTACATCTTTTCCAGTCTTGATATCATCACATCACTATGGATATCACAAGAGCCAAATACTTCTACAAATCAATAGAATTTTCCTCACATCTCTCCTTTCCTCTTTGTTCCCCACTCCATCACTGAAAACTGAGCAATAAAAATACCAAGCTCGGTAACATGCTAAGACAGTAGTTGCTGAAGTACTAAATGTGATTTAAATTTGCATTTGCCACAGTTTCCAAAATATACATCAGATTCAGTATTTCTTGATTCTGATGGCTTTAATTCCATGCAATTAGAGATGTATAAGAAAGAATCAGCCTCTTTGTTAATAATTTTTTTCTTTTTTTTTTTTTTCCAGATAAAACATAGAAAGATAGCTGCTGTGCAACTGTCCCCACAGCATGTTGCAGGATGGTACAAGATGGAAGCAAAATAAACAGATGAACAAACAAACAAAAAAAATCAATCAAACAAACAGGAAATGGATATTTTATGTTACTTTATCATCACAAAATATGAGTTATTAGTATTTTAATCAAATTTTAATCAAAACTCAAAATGTGTGTTTGTTAGGGCTACTTGCCATCAGTAGAAGAACTTTGGTGTTGTATGTTAAATAACTCAGTTTTAAATTAATACATATACATCTTTTGTATTTAATTTCCTTGTGTTCAGTTACAAAAAAAAAAAAAAAAAACAAAAAAAAGAGGTGAAAGGGGAAAAGAGGTTTCCTGCTTTATCTCAATTCAGCAAGCACCTTTCTGCTTCCCAACTCCTAAATTATATTATACATTGCATTTCCAGGTGCCTTTGACCTATCTGTGAACAGCTGAATTAAATCTCTACTGTGGATTCTCACATGGTGATAAGACATGTTAAATCTGTTTATAGGGAATGCCATATCCTAGGATTGAAATATATTACTGTCCTACAACAGTTGGTACAAAAAAATTATCAGGAAAAAAAAAAAGAAGATATTTCTATGAAATACAACCAAAAATAACTCTATGAACTACAACAAAAGCATTTTCTACAAATACAGAACATTTTAACTTGTTCTTGGATAATTTTGCTGAATGTGATTTAAGTTACTGCTGAATAAGAGAGAAAAATACTATTTGCAAATACCTCAGGGCATAAAATTTCATTTCCTAGTGTTGAATGTAACTCAAACAAGGTTATTGGAACAATGACCTACAGAATAGGTCAAAGAGGAGAAAAAATGTTATCTTTTAAAATACATATCTATTATATTTTGGTGTTAAAACAAATGCATAATGCATTTTTAATATTAAATGATGTGACAAATTTGCCATTTATAGATTTGTGGTTGCTATTGTTTAAATGTGAGAAATTCTTTTAAGATTGTAAATCTTAAATTTGTAATCTTAATAATTTCATTTATTTTATTTCAAAATCTCTTCATCACTGAAAATGTCAGTCCCACTCAAACTCTGCAGGATAAAAGTCTAGTACATTTGAAAAAATAGGAGAAAAAAGAATGAGAAATATTAAAGGAAGAGAGATAATTTGAAATCATACAATACAAAAACTGCTTATTGGTCTCCTAGTTTCTCTGAGCCACAGTTGATAACTGGTTCATTCATCCAACATATTGCATGCTTCTGAATATATACTTCTTGCTTTTATATTGTTTTTTGTTTAAGCACAGCAGATGGATAAACATGGCTTTAAAATTAGAGYGAGAAAAACATCCACAAACTCCTAATTCTCTAAGTCTTGTAAATATAAAGTTTTATTGGAGAGTTTTGGGAAATTTTAAAGCTTGCAAAGTTCACTTAATAGCGAAAAAAGATGATAAGACCCAGACCTAAAAGCAAGAGTTAGTCTAGGGCTGTCTTACTGGTCATTAATTACCGTATACTTCAATTTAATTTCACAAATAAGTGAAAGTGATTAATATTTTCCTTAATCTGAATCTCAGTTTGCAATGTTTGCAGTGCTGCTTCTCAGACACATTTAGATTAATGAGTTCAACAGTAAGGGTCAGTAATAAGCCTGAGGCTACATTGAAAATCCTGACAGTAACGTTTGCCAGGTGTGACTTCTGGAGAGGGCCGGTTATCACTTACTGACCAGTAGTCCATAGATAACAGGAACAGTAAGCCTTTCGCCATGAAATCCAGCTTATTTGATAAGAAAATTGACATTCTAACCCTTCCAGATAACACAATGTGCTCAGTGATTTCTGGTCACTATTATGCCTTGGAAAAGTCTGGGCTGTTCTTATTTACACAGACTGTGTCTATGTATCTCTCTCTCTTCCCATCTTTTCTCCCCAGCATGAGGCCTCRCAAATCTCAGTGAGACTATTGTTGTGCTAAAGAACTCATTCAAAAGCAATGAAACAAACTGAATCTAGCCTATGAGAGTCTGATTAAAAAAAAAATAGTGCTAGACTTCACATCTAGTGGTATTTTGAGGCAATAGAAAAATAAGTGTTCTTTTTGAAATTGTGCGAGAAGAGCAAAAATTTAGGGTTGGGGAGATTGAATGTGGGAGGAATACAAACTGAGTTAAACTATCAGGTAACATAAACACTGAGAGAGCAGAAATAATTTTACACTGTTCATCTATCTTTAGAAAGATAAATTTACTCAGATTTTTCTCAGTTTGTTTTTGTCTTTTTATGTTGCTACCTCTAGTTGTTCACTTGTCACACAGTATTCCTCTTGCATTAGCTTTTAGAGGAGAATAGTAACACTTCAGACAACCCCGAAGGGAAAAAAAAAGAGACCAACAGAGCAGAGTGATTATATATAGAATATTTCCTTTTACTCTGAGCATATTTAGGATTTTAAGGTACAGAATTCAGAACTAGAGAACTACTGGTGGGAAAAGCAGTTGAATGTAGTAAACTTGATATAAATCATTCAAGAACAAGGTCATTACAGTCGTACTGTGAATTTGGGGCCAACCTAGACCTCTCACCCTCTCCTTCCTCATCCCCCAGGAAGCTTTTAAGAGAGATTAGAAGTTTACAGCATGATCACAAGAAAAGCCCTACCCTGTTATACCAACTTTGTATAAGTTATGCACAAATTCATCGTCCTTTTCACAATTGTAGGAAATGGTTTTATTATAACCCCAGTGTCTATCTTCTAGTCATTGATATTTGTCTGGCATCATGTCAGTGACTGATCACTTTCAGCTGGAGCATGCAAGATTTGTTTTCTTTTTAGTCATGAAAAAGTAAGTTTTCTTCAATAACCACCTAGACATACTCAGCTGTGCTCTCTGAATTCACTTGAATATTAATTGAAAGTCTTTTCTCAAAGTTAGCTGTTTGTCACAATTAAAGAGCATGTTTAGAGACCCAGTGTTGTATCTACAATGCCGAAGGTAGCTAAGAAGACCATGTACATAGGAGAAGAAAGCATACAAGTTAATAAGATGAAACTGCATTAAGCTGGTAGTGAATGTTCCATTTAAGAATATTCTCTGAGCTTTGAGAGCCACAGGTGAAAAATAGCTAGACAGGACTGTTACATAAACCAGGACTATGCTTTGTAAAATTCACTGCAGCTAGGAAAAGAGAGTATAATCTGTGAAGTACAGACAGGGAATTGAAGTAAATAAAGACATAATTGTTTTCCAAAAAAAGTATAATAAAAGAATAAAGATCAATATAAAGAATAAAGTCACCATTTCTTTAGCTCAGATAAACTGAGCTTTGTATATTGAGTTTTGTAAACATAATATGTACTGATAAAAGTAATCAACTGGCAAACAGTTGTCAACTAATCTGCGTATATATGATTTCAACAGCTTAAATTAAAATACTTGAACTGAATTTGCCAGTGTTAACTGACTTTAAAACAAGAAGAAATTACAAAACTGGAAGAAGTCATTTTCCCTCAGAAGAGTCTGAAAAGTGCTTCCTGTAACTGAGAATCATGGCTTACGAAAGTAGATAAAGAATCTCACTAGCTGAATTTTTTAGCATGTAGAGATAATAAATCACTGAATACTAGGAACTCTGAGATATTTTTCATCATATATTATTTCAATGACAATCCTGACTTGCTAAAGCTGTTTTTCACAATTTCTGTCAATTCAGAGCATTAGGGAAATAAGCAGTAAAAATCATTGGAATGCTTTACTTTGACATTTTTGTTGAAAATGTCAGACTTTATGGTTTGAAATTAATTTTATTTTTAAATTAAGGTAATTGTAACTTTAAAAGGTTGACATTTATTGTATCTTGGTTTTTTTCTGATTTTAAAGATTTTTTCTTTTTAAATCATTAGATATTTTGTGCCAGCTCTAGTTTGAGAAAATTTTCAGCATCTTTAACATTAACATCAAGGATATAAAGAAAATCCAATCCATTCTACAAATTTTCTTAACTAACCTCTTTTAATATGTATGTGCATAATACCTGAGTCAGATCAGATGCCACCCAGAAAGGTAAATAAACAGGTAATATCTCTTAAGAGCAGTAGATATGAGACATCCTTTTTCACTTCAGACAAAGCCTACAAAAATAAATGCTGGATCATTGCTTAAGCAAAGCAATGCTGTATCAAATTTCTTGTGGTGTAAAACACCTAAGGCTTCAAATAGTCATGAACCTATACCTAGCTGAACACTAATAGACTAGCTGTGGAAAAACTGTGTAAATATAATTGGTTTCTCTGGTTTAAATCCTGAGGTTTCATTCAGCTTTGTTCAGTCATTATTGAAACAACCTCCTATTGAATAAAAAGCCATTTTATCATAGTTAAAACTAAACTGGGAATTCAGTATATGACCTGTTTGTAGTACTGTGCAGTGTATAAAGAATAATCAATTCTGACAATACTATGAGGCCAAAATACAAAGAAACACTGATTGTAGTTATCAGTGTCTGAAAATAAAAAATCTATTGACTTTTTTTCTGTTTGCAAAAGTACTTCTATTTGCTTCCCAAAATACGGTTGKTTTCTGTGATTGATAATTTCACTAGCTTTTAAGCTCATTCACATCCATTAGTTCTGCTTTTTTTCCCCTCCCTGTTAAGAATAAGGAGCTGTCAGATTGAAATGTTCTTGCTAGRCACGAATAGTGTCCCCAGAGGTGGCAGAAAATATTCTGACTTGGAAAGATACACATTTTAAAACATTACCTGTTGATATCGGTCACTCCATTTGTTTTATAGAAAATGCTGAGAATGGAGGACAGGCTGAACAGATACTGTTTCTACTCAATCTTATGTAAAATATTTCATTTTTAGACAAAACAATAATACATTTGAGATATTTCAAATAAAAAATGGTGGTGCAACAATGACATTTATATGTTGATCCTTTACAGAACCAAAATATTCTAGATGATGTACAATCTTTAGGTTGATCTGAATGCATTCAGGCCAGCAACACTAATGTCTTTTACTTTAATAGGCTTTTGGTCACATTCAGCACACAAGCATGTGAGCAAGTCATCGATACATTTTATTATTTTTTTTTATTATTTTTTTATTATTTTTTTTTATTGGGAGAAAATGTGCCTCTACATTACAGAATCAAGACTGAATCTGGCTCTACCAAAGCTGATAGGAGCTTTGAAGTTGTCATGACTGGAATTTCAGCTTTACCATGGGATATGAGAGCAGTAGGTACAATCAAACATAGGACTGGAGGACAGGTAAACAAAAGTTTAAACAGAAATACTGGCTGTTTGACTGATGAGTTATTGATGGCTAAAATCTGCCCATAACTCTTATTTCCCTCCCTTTATTTTTTTTTCATATTACCATGTGTCTATTCTCAGATTTTTTTAAGTGTAGAATGACTGCCTCCTCACATATGTGGGCATGTATATACGCATAGACCATTTAGAAAATATTTCCTTTTTTATTAAACTCAAGTTGTAAAATGAGCCATTCAAAAAGCATTTCCCTAAACATTTCATTATGAAAATGTTATTATGTTAGTATATCTGTTAGTGATGAGAAGTTACATTATAATGGCATTAGAATATTTAAGTTGCAATAAAGGAGCCCTTGTGTTCAAGATTTAATCTCTACTTTCTCTTAGCACACAGATACTGATTTGTAATGAAGGTCTAAAATGTATAAGTGCAAAGTGGCAAAGGCATTCGTTGTCTTCTGTATTACGACAACCTGTTTTCTTGCTTCCTCCAGCACCTGCCCATCCAACTGCTTGAGCCCCACTCTGAAAGGTTAGCTAATCTAAGGTTAGTAATCTAAGGCTGAAGTTTCTCCCCTAAACCAGGAGCAGTCACTCCAACTTCTCTTTTGCAAATTGATTTTTAAAACCATAATATCAGAATCATTTCTTATTTGACATATACTAACTGTCATCATCTTTATTATTAACATTGTTGTGATTCTCACTGTTGTTGTTATCACTATCATCATTATTTTATAAAATTGACTTATTTTCTTGCAATTGGATTGACAGTCTAGGTCCCAGAGACTTAGTGCAATCACGCTTTTATTTTTATTCTTCAGCTTGTGTCCGTGTGTGTGTCTGTGTGTATGTAATAACAGGAAAGCTAAAAAAATTACATTATTGGAAATATTATGGAGTTTTAACACTCTCCTCAGTATTTAACGTCATCCATAGTAAAAATTTTAGAAGAGTCAGTTGAGGGATTAGAATTTCTTTAGTGTGTTCCTAAGTAACCATTAATTATTAAAACAAATTTACTAAGGCTTAACCACTGTTTTAAAAACATAGAGATTCAATATATAGTCATTAAACCTCCAATAAATATATATTTTTAATAATCAGCTGTTATTTTAAATAACAATGGTCCTCTCAGTAAATCTGAATGTAATATATCTTTAGGAACTGTAATAAAACTTTATTTAATATTTTACCCTCTTTGTTCTTTTGTTTAGATTTGTTACACAAAGTGGCCTCTTCATGTAAGAATATAGCCACCTTTTCGAACACACTTGGCACATCAGATTTTTTTCCCAATGTGTAATTATATTGGTTTATTGTTATTGCTAGACTAGAAGGCTAGCAAAGTGCCAGGAAATTAAAAATGCCTCTTGACATATTTATTACGTATCAAACATCTTCAAGGAGTGATTAAGTAAACTGAAAGTTATAGTTCTTATAAAATCCTTATGCTCAGGATAAATTCTAGGAATACATTTAGGTTAAAGATTATGGGTTATGACTTACCTTTGACAGTAGTTCACTCTCACTGTGTATGACATATTTCACAAATAAAAACAGTGTAGATCTACTTTTATTTGAAATCCCTCCTCTACACCTCAATTCATTTTAAGTCTGCTATATCCCATACATGTTAATTGGTGCTTGAACTACTCAAGCCTCTTTTGAGAGTTACAATTGCCCATCTGATTGAAATCATATTTCTTCACTTACATTTAACAGATATTTGCAACCCTTTTTGCCCCCTCTCTCCCTTTTAATTACAGTTTCCTTACTCCTTTTCTGCAAAGATGATGACTTCATTTGATAAAATTTATGTACACCTCAAAAATATGGAGAGTATTCCTTGCATTTGAACTCGTGACTTTGACAAATGTCATTTTCTTAAACCTAGTATTTATCTGCAGATATGACATAACTAAAATGACTCTGTGCTTTTAGCAGTAGGACACTTAGTGACATCATCTCACATAATAATTTCTATGGTTTGTCAATGGTGGAATAATCCATACATTTTATTATAACTCCTTTCATTAAGCTGCTTTTCCTTTTTCTTTTTCTTTTTTTTTTTTTTTTTTTTTTTTTTTTTTNTTTTTTTTTTTTTTTTTTTAATATAAAGATAGAATAAAATCTTAAGCCAAATACTGTTATAATGAGATCAATGAGGTTATGGATGTTGTTATTCAGAATGAGCAAGATATTCTGGAAAATCTGGATAGAATATATAAAGAACTGATAATCATTGGAAAAATAATACATATTTATATTACTCATCATGAACCTTTGCAACACATAAGCAGTGGGAAAGACTGTATAAAGAAAAATTAATCAGAGCTCAGATTAAATATTACCTATTAATAGTGTGAATGTTTATATAAAATGAAGGGTCTTAATGCAGAGGATGCATAGCCTTCAATACACAGTTCTGAGTCGAAGGTGCTTTTGCAATATGCAGAGCATGTTGTTTGTCACTAATGAAGTTCTTTAGATTCAAGGCAGAATTGCCCCCCAAATAGCCAAGCGACACTTGAACAGAGGAATAGTTGTAAAGTTTACACCGCCTGTAGAAAAGAAGATATTTTACTTTTCCAGGGAGTACCACCTGTACTAAGGCGCAGTGTTCTAAGTACCACAGTATTCTAAGGCCTGAGCATTACAGAAAAACAGAAATCCTTGTACCAAGCATTGAACTGATACAATTACTATTTGTTGAAATATCTACCAGAATATCTTCTCCTCAAGCTAAAAATTGTATTCTCTACAACTGAAGCATGATGTAGTGAAGCTTGAGGTATATGAAGCCTTAGTATTTCTTGCATTGTTCCATTTATATTATATTAATCTGTAAGAGTTTTTCTTTCTCAGAATAGGGCAGAATCCTTTACTGCCACAACTACTTACAGTGACAGGAGACTATATTAACTATGAGGGATTAGACTTCCACACTGCTCTAGGCTAGCCCTTTCTGGAATGGACCTCCCAGACTCCCACTTCAAAACTCTTGGAGCAGCCTCTGACTAGATGTATATCACACAATACTCTTTTTTCCTAATACCTGCATGCCTATAGGATGACACTCACACAGACCGCATTAGGAATTGATCAGGAAAGGAAATATGTTAGCTGTACGTATGTATGCATGTAGTTTCATAAGGGGGACAAGTGCCCTACACATCAGTAATGCTTGTTTAGCATTTAGTGAAACAACAGGTGTTCCATCATTGCTAGCAATGTAGAGCTTTGCATACCATCTTGTGGCTATCAGAGACCATGATATTCTAGAGAGAACATTGTCAGGTATGATTTAAATCAGAGTTCTGCCATGGGTGTAGGTCAATGTTTCAGATGATTGCCATTTCTCTGGATCCCTCTACATGCTGATCTCTTTATGTCAGAAAGAAAATTTTAGTACTAGGAAAGCAGTTCTCACATTTTGAAATTGATTGTGTTGTGTACCTGGGAAAATCTTGTGAGCATGAAAAGACTTTTACAGAAAAAGAACATTTTTWAAAAACTATTAAAAGGAAGCGATAACAGACATATATGTAACAATGTGTTTTTAAAATTAATGATAGCATAAAAAGGACATTATTTTAAACACTCTTCTTAGTGCTCCTTCAGGATAAGAATAGCTTGAGAGGTGAAAAAAAGCAGAGGGGAGGATGACTGTGGTGGCTGATCTTCCAAACCCACCTGGATGCAAGATCCACATACTCTAGGTGACCCTGCAGCGGGGGTTGGATTAGATGACCTCTAAAGGTCCCTTCCAATCTTAAGGATTCTATGATTCTGTAATTCTGTGATTTCAGATTGTTATTTCTCCAAAATGCCAAAGCTGCAGCATTACTATTAGTCTCCTATGTGCAAGCAGGGAAAATTCTACTATTRTAAGTATTTATAACACTGTTTAACATTCATACTTCTAAAACAGGTTTCTTTTCATTTTCAAATGCTTTGTCAGCAGTGAATTAAAATCAAAATAAAACAAAACAATAAAATAATACAAGTACAATACCTTTAATCATGTGCCTGTTTGGAGGGATACTGTGATATTGGACTGGATGATTTCTAGTCAGTTGGTATTCTATAAGTGGACCAGTAGACCACAGAAGAGCATAGTTCTATACATACACCTATCTATCTGTTGATATTTCTTCCTTTACCTCATATATAGTTATTATTGCAATTTTAAATTACTAGGTACATTTGACTGTAGTAGACAATGAGGGTATTCCATACAGTGTCTTTTTTCCATCTTCAAATAAAAATATGGTTTAAACATGCAATATGTATGAGATTATAGAAGGATTGTCTCCTTTGATAGAAATAACACCTGAAAGCGCAGTATTTTCCTCAGTTTAAGGGAAACAGGCACACTAACACTCTTATAACTTATTCTTCAGAGGACACTAATTCATGGAACTTTGAAAAGCACAAGAGACCCTTTTATCATGTATATACAAGAAAGGCACATAGTGCAATGTTGGGATTTTATTCCATCAGAATAGCAATTTCACATGATTCATAACAGATATAATATCATATAAAGAATAGCATTTATAGCTCTTGCACTTAAACCCTCAGTCTTGTAAATGTCTTTATGGAGATATATGACAAACAAAGCTATGCTGGTGTCTACCACTCTTACTGAACAAGTTCAGAATATTGTTTTTCTCCTTTATAAAAAAAAAAAAAATCTAAGATTTTGATAATTTCTTAAGACATCTAAAAGCTAGTAAGTCACCATTGTAGGCTGATTTGATGCACCCAAAATAACATTCTCTCCTACTAAAAAGAGGTGTTCTTTCTAACATTTTCAGACAGGTACTGGGATAGAAAAAGAGAATAGATATACAATTATGGCAGTATTAATAATTTTTGGTAGGTAATCTACTGACTAGGTTTGACTTTAAGATACGTGCGACCTGATGCAATGTACTAAAGTATGCCAGGGGTGAGATGGTGCATGCAATCTGACATGCAGGCTGCATGTGTATGCATCCAAGAAGCCTGCTTTGCTTGATTGACACTTCATTGCTCAACACTTGGTTCTTTGTAATGTATTTATCCAAGTGCATGCTAAATTCTTGCACAGCATGAAGTTTTTTGAGGAATAAGTTATGATCAACCCAAGACTATAATTTGATTTCAATAACAGGCCTTCTGGGCTACGAATATTTGTTCAAGCTTSACTTTCGCTAAACTACTTCACTCCAAATGTGCACACCCACTAGTCTCCACATTTAACAAAGTGTGTTCATTGTCCTGTATTGTAATCTGTAAGGTCAGGGCACTGAACCATTAAATATTCAATTTATTCATGTAGGAACATTACATGCGTTTCAATGTTTTCTTAAATGATTTGACATTAGCTAAAGAACATTGGGACAAAAGAAACTGTGTAGAAGAGATAGGCCTTAGGCAACAAGTAACAACAAATCATAACAAATACTAAAAACAGATTTAATATACATATTGCTAAGCAATGTATCTTTATTGCAGAAGTATTAACTAGAGTGTGATTGTTTATTCAATTTGCTATACATTTACCTACAGATTCTATGAAACTTCTTGATAAAAAATTTTAAATAAACTCATTGATGTTATAACAATGTCCACATATATATTCAATCTAGGAATATAGTCATTGTGGATACATGACACTGTAGTCCTCTGATTCTGAAAGATCTAACTAGGATTACCGAAAACAGTTATAGGTGACTTGTGTATTTAGGTATTTGTGTATATAGGTGACCTTTCTCCCTGCCTTCTTTCTATTTATTTTTAAAGTACCCTTTAACTATATTTACTCACTTACTATATCTACTTTTCATAAACTTTGATAAGTCGAATTTTCTTAGTCCATGCATTCATTGTCTATTAATTCCTAAAATTTGACAATTTGTATATTCACAGGTGTAATTCTTCATGACAGAAAACTGTGATTTGGCTACAGATAAAATACAGCTGAAAAATCAAGAATTTATTTGAAGAAATCAGGTTATATTACATAACACATAAAATACATTAAAAAATTAAAAATGTCGAATAGCAGTCCTAAATTACTTGTGCAGATGTGGTGAGAAACACATATGTCTCATGTACGCTTCTCAGAATTCTGATGGCATGAAGATTTTGAAGACAAAAACTAACACTTTTCCTGCTAGTGAACAACTTCTAAAAGAATGTAATTTTGCAATCAGAAAGTCATCCTGTAAACAATGTTCATATTGCAGTATAGTACACTATTTGCTACTAGTAGGGCAGAGTTTTACAATTTATCACTTTGAACACTTTTCAAAGGACAGTAAGGACTTACAGAGTTTGGCTGCGAGGCAGATGACTCTTTAGAGGCAAATTCTGACATCCTACTTATGTTGACTAGTTTCTTACTCTGAAGTTATCCTAGAGATATCAATAGGATTTACTGGCATAGTAGTGTTTTATTGTGAGAAAGTCTAGCAGAATCTGGCCTGGCTGTATTTACTGTGGTGGTTTTGCTTTGTTTTTCTGTAAATAGATGAAAATAGATGTATGACGGATACGCTCCTTTCCCAGCTCAGCCTGGCCTGTACCTTACATGCAGCCCTGTTCAGTTGCTAAACACCAGTGATTTATCTAATCCTGATAGGTGCCACCATTCTGATTTCTTCTGCCACTTAGACTCAACATAACATTCCTGAAGGCTGCATCCCAAAGGGGAGGTAAGGCTAATATACTAGCCAATGGGCCTCTGAAATGAAAGAATGACTATAAGTCAATCATCTTATCCTATAAATATGCGGACAGCCCGAGAGCCCTTTGAGCTCTCCTGACACGGCTGCGGCCTGCACAGCAGGATCTCCCCTTGAGCAGGGACGCCTCTCAAGGTTACTCCTCGAGGTTGAGAGACCCCCGTTTCCACAACAGATTTGTGGTAAGTGAACATAGGGCGCTCCCTTTAACTTTACTTTGGAACTGTGCAGAAGAACCCTTAGTCATAAACCGCTGACCAGGTCTCGGACTAGGATTGGATCCAGCCACACACAGACTCCTCTCAGAAGGAGCCTGGAAAGCAAGGGGGTCCAATCTGAACCTCATGACCCAACAGGAGGGTATCCCAAGATAATTGTGTATTATCTTGAGCCTCCATGGAGTGAATGATAAGTGACCTTGCCATAGAATCTCATGAAATCATTGTCCATATTAATAAATCCTGTTATTATTTCTTTCATACGAGTGAAGTGCATTTGTCACTCACCCCTGCCACCACTCGTTCTGTGACAAAATGAAAAACTTGCTGTAGCTTGAAGTATGGAATTGGAAAATGGAGATATTTTTTTCAAAGTGAAAACTTTAGGTTTGTGTKTGTATTGTCTACTTTTGCTGAAAGTATTCTCCTGTCATTATTCTGAGGCTATATTTAGCTGATAAGTTCTTTTTTTAGAAATAATACAACAATACTACTAAAGTCTAACTGTGCTTTTCTGTATTTGTTTCCATAAACGTATCACCTTTACAGCTTASTATAGCATTCTTCTCTTAGGAAGATAGTATCTCTTCCTCTTCTGTTGGAATAAGAGAAAAATAGCATCTATGCTTGTTCTTCCTCCCTCTTGAACCCCTGAAAGCAATACAAAGCTTGGCATTGATTCCRATTATAGTAAGAGTAAAGACTTGACCCTGGCATGCTGAGCGCTCTTATGGATGTCGTAGACCTCTAGTGGTGCTTGACATATGCCTGAATCATGTTATAAGTATGTTACATTTGCAAAGGYGAATTATTTCACTATCGTTTTTGCAAACAATAATCTCAGAAAGAAATTTTTACACCTATCTGAGACAGATAGGAGACAGAGTGAGAATAATTCTAGAATGATTTGTTAGAGAATATATTCCTTTTCAAATAACATGTCGTTTTTTTCCTTTTGTGTATTTCACCGCCGCTGCTGCTGCCATACACTTATCTTTGTTGCAACTTTTTTTTTTCCTTCTTCCATGTGCCTGAACCTGATTGGTTAGTGCCATGTTCTCGTGCTATTGTTCAAGATGTTTCTATGGTGAGTGATTTAATTTCACTAGATTTGTGGCTTTCTCCTGCTGTGCCTGTATAATGGCATTGATGCAGATTGTTGAAAGGGAGAGTCTCAAGCCAGGTGGAGTTAATTAAGATGAGGTAGGTACCCACAGTCCCTCTCAAATCGAAAAAAAAAAAAAAAAAAAAGAGAGAGAGAGAGAGAGAAAGAAGGAAAAAGGGAGGAAAAAATGTATAAACCAAATCTGATGGTGTGGCAATCATAAACTCATTTTTTGATAGCAGATTATCTCATTGAAAAAAAAAAAAAAGTGAAAGCAACAGAAAACTAAGGCAATGTACTGTCTGTTTGAATTGCAGTTCCCGCTGAGGAAAAAGTCATTTATTTTCTGTGAGTAACTGAACAGTTATTGGAATTGAGTGAAGCTCGCTTGAATATTATAATTTGAGGACTGAATACATATGTAAGAAAGATGCAGGACCTCTCTGCCCCTCACTACAATGATCTGTGTCATGCACATACATACTTCATACATTGAATATGGGGATTCTTCTAAGTCTTGACATGCTAATAAAGATACTGAAATCAATTAAGGACAAAAGAAACCAGATAAAGCCCTGTATTTGTGAAAGAAAGAGATGAAGATGTCAGGAGTTTTTTCTGAAGACTGCCAAAATTTGCAATCTGCAGTAACAAAGACATGTCTAAACTGTATTTAAGAAMTGGCCATGAAACAACACTAGGGAAAAGGTAAATAGGAAGAAATCTTCTCTAAGTAGGATGATGGTGGGGGAGTGAGACTTTTGCTTAAAGGAGTATATATTGTTAAATCTATGAGAATAAAATACATGGAGTAGAATCATAGACAGGAATAAACAGAAACTTACAAATCTGTGCTTAAGAATGGAACCAAGTGGTGCAAAGAGATAGTGTGGATCTGGAGTGTGATGTATTGTGAGGGAATGAAAGAAAGGAACTTGAAAATAGCTAATGGTGGAAGCATGCTTTTCTCCTTAGTGAACTAATTTCCCTATGGAATGTGTTTTGCTGTGGCGATATATTTGGTATGAAAATGAAGTGGAAATATAAGCAGCCTATCTAAGCTATTTTATCTAATCTCTGCATTTATTTTAAATCCATCAAAAGAGAATCTTAGCACTCATTGGCCTTTATAAAACAACGTAATCAGAAGGCTGAAATTATCCACTGCTCTATGCTAACATCATCTGAACATATCAGGTTTTTCCCTCATTTTACTCTCCCAGAAATACTGTAGGGTCACAGAGGTAGTCACTTGAATGCAAATAAAAAGAGATGGGTCTTCACTTCCACTTTGAAGGTGTTACTGTCCCAAACTTGTTCTGATTTCTTGGTGGCACGGGATTCCTCGTCTGGAAAGCAGAAAAAAGCAGTTGCCAAGAACCTAACCCCGATCTCTGTCYGTCACTGCTACAACTGCCATGGTTGGTCAGACTAAGCAGCATGGAGTCCTTTCTCCAGTTATTTCAAGACTTTGAAGAATAGGGACAACATTTGGCCTTAGAGTGCATTTGATGTCACCTAAGTAGGGATAGAAACAGAGAGATCATCAGAATGATGTGCTGCCCTCTCTGTACTGCTGAACTTAGGATGTGCACTGAATAAAATGAAGGCAACTAAATGTTTCTCATATCTCTGAATCCTTCTTAAAGAGAAAGATAAGAGAACATAGTTTCATGTTTCCTAAGTATTCAATTAGATAACAGTCTTCTGAGTGATGTACCAATGGTACACAGAAAGGTATTAAACAGGTAAATGAGATTGCAGTTTACTAGTTCTAGACTCTCTGAAAAAAAAAAAAAAAAAAAAAAAAAAAAAGCTTGAAGATCCTGAGGCTTCTGTAAGTAACACTAGTACATTTCCTCGGTTCTTTCTGTACAGACTATTGATAATGAATCTGTCAAAGTTAATGAAAGAAAATTGGTTTGAACCAAACCAGCTCATGGACTAGTTTACCCTACATCTGGGAATAAGGCCAGATTTTACTAACTGTGTTGTGAGGGAAATGTTAAAGATCACATTAAAAAAAAAAAAAAAAAGAATAATTCCAGCAGAAATCTAGAGGTGAAAAAAAGAAAATAAAAGATGTCTTCTTTGACATTATAAGAGCGATTTTTCAAAGCAAAATTGTTTCTTGATTTAAAAAGATAATGTCTGGCATTTATGAGTTCAGTGTGACCAAAGAGAGTTGAATTTATTCTTTTCAAACAGCAACTTCACACTACACAAAGCTATTTTGAAGTTTGAACTTACTTTAAAGTTCAGAACTMTAATAATTTAAAAAGTAAATCCAGCAGTTATTGCTTAATGGAAGTCCTAGATATGGCTTTGGAATTTTTTGAAAGACAAGCATTGCCCATGAAGATATGAAGTACATTATCATATATTATCAGCATTCTAGACACCTTCATTCTTGTTACTTTACCTCAGAAAGAACTCATTGTAAGTGAGAAAGACTTTTCTTTTTTTTTGCAGCCATTAATCAGGACAGCAACTCAGAGGCTCAGATTTGTAGAATTTATTAAAGTTTCTGGAAATTCTATGTGTGGATTTTCAGGTTGCCAGAAATATTCAGCAAGTGACAAGTATAAACCATCTTTGTATCAAACTGCCATCCACTCAAAATTTGTCACTCAGTAATAAAGAGATCTTTGAATTATGACTTACACAATATCTACTTTGTAGTTCAGAGCTTGGTTCAAGCTGTTTATCCTCCAGAAAATGCCCACTCTCAAGAAAATGAGAGAAAAAAAAGATTGACCAAGGAATCATGTTGTCTTTGCTCCTATCTGCATAAGTGTCTGTTGCAAAGTAAAATGTAGTTCTGATACAGGATGAAAATTTATTCCATTAAAATCAATGGCAAATATATGTGGTGATACTGATTTACATATGATATTTCACCAAACCATAGCAGGATTCTAAATGAAGCCGTCTTTGTTCATAATGGGATGGTGATTAAGAATGAAATGAGATGGTGAAAGTAGTTTTTATTTTCAGAATAAGGTAGAAAATTAAAATCAAATTTATGTGATAAATTTATGAAATTATGTGATAAATGAAAAAAGAAAACAAATTGGTAGATTTGTTAGATGATTTTATTTTACAAAGGGTTAGCTGGTATATTTTTAAAGTATTATATATTTAATATTTTCTTTCTTCTACTTTTCTCTTTTATTTCCCTACCAAATAAAATAAAATTAAATTTAGTTAAAACTATTTTGAGTACTTTTTTCACTATAACTATAACTAAAAAAATATATTTTTTTAAATCTTAAAATTTCTTTTGGAGAAGAAAAAAAAAGAAAACTACTTTGTGTTAGCAGTCATAATGACAATAAACCTGTCTAAAATTTTAATACACCACAAATTATGAGATCATCTGTATTGTGTCAAGGTCACTGACTGTAAGTCTGTSTTACAAGAAGGCTATCTTTTGAAGTGTATGTAGATCTCATGCTTACAGGAGAGTGGTTTTCATCTGATTGGCACATCCACAGTTGATGTGCAGATGTTAATAACAATTAGAATAAGAGGAAGGAAAAAAAAATAATATGAAAAGCTCTCAGCACTTTCTGTTTCCTGAAAATTTTTCTTGTAGAGGAAATTATCTTATCATGGCCAATCTTTAATGCAGAATGTTTAGGCATGAATTTGAAAGCTAATACAAAAAATGCAGGAAAAATAATAATAATAAAATGGTTGGAACATAACACACCATAAAATGCTGAAAAGTAGACTGCCTTTGAAAAGATGTAAAAGAAAAGAAAGAAAAAATGTGCATCCAGTGAAGAGACTTGAAAAACTGTCAGTGCTTAGCAGTAAGCCARTATTTCCATTTCTGAGCTCAAGGGACTGTTAAATAACAAGCAATTATTTCAGAAAGAAGCAAATGTAAATGATGGTATTCAAAAACCTGTGAAAAGGTGCTGTTATAACTGATTTGGTACCTTTTAGAATACTGTTGCTCAGCAGTTCTACTATATCAGGATGGTTTACCTCCTGGAGTTTAAGATGGAACTAACAAATAATTCAGACTCAAAACACATTTCCCAGTTAAAATAAAATGGGAAATGAAAATGTTGTTATGATTTTAAAGTTGCTTTCCCTTTCCCTTTCTCTTCACCTGCCCCTTCTCTTTCCCCTTCCCTTTGAAAATACAAAAAAGAAAACCTAATTGTCTAGCTAAAAATAGTTATTTAACCATGTAACTCAACAAATATTTGGGGAAATAAATAATAAAAAATATTTGGACAAAATTAAGAATTTTTAGTTCCATGATGAGGATTGGAAAAGTGGAAAGAGTTTTACAAAAATTAGCATTGGCTCAGAAATGAAAACATGCATTTAACTGGCTAAAAAAATGGCAATATTTGGAAAAATACTTTTGCAAATAATGAATATTAACCTGTATCTCAAATACATGCAAGTGAACTAGCTTACCAACTATACCTGTCTTGAAGAAAGCATGCCTAGTTCAAGCATTCAGCAAGTGTGGCTTAATGGTTGCCAATATTTAAATTAACTCTTTTGGAAAAAGAATATATCTCCTTTGAATGTGTACCATGTCTAGGTAAACGGCATCCTAATCTTTAATGAAGGCTTATCTACACTGCCAGAACACAAAGTGCAAGCAAGGGTAGGAAAAGCCCCCAGCCCACAGCATGAAGCTTCTTCGCTCTTTATTGTCTGTGTTCACAGCTGCAAACCTTGCAGCAAGCAGCTCTCCAGATCCTCTAATTTACAGCCATGCCAAGTGAGGGCTGTTGTAACATACATATATTCTCCTCATCAAGCAGGTCCTTGCCCAACATCCTCTTCTTTATTGCAGAAACACAGAGGGTGACAATCTACACTCCTGTAACAAATCTGACTTTAACAGTTGCAACTGTTTGAACTTTATGCTTTCCTTCCCCTGCTGAACTGCAATGCTTAATTCCTGAGTATAGAGCAAGTCCACTGAGGATGCATAAGTATATGTGTTTGTTCTTATATATTAAAATTAATTTAATTGATTTTAAGAGAAATTTAGCACCTAGTATTAGACATTGATATTTCTGTCCTAACTGACCTTATCAACATACTACCCTTTCAATTTCCTATTTACTTAGAGTTGGCTGAGTTGTTATACAAAAGATTACATAAGGACTCAAGGAAGTTTCTCCTTTTGCAGAGAATGGAAAACAAGTAAACAAGAAAATAAAAACATTCTGTGAAAATGTCAATTAATTGACATATTTCACAATGCACGTTGCATTTAAATGTTATAAATAGGATTGAAGCCTCACTTTGTGTTTCATTACCTTTGACATTATTCACCTTCTTTTACTTTCTGCTTAGATTACAGAGACAAAGGATAGTTGTTTTTCCTGTTTTTTATAGTTTTGTTTTGTCTTGTCTTGTCTTTTATTTTATTTATTTTTTTTTTTCAGAAAGAGGCAGTAAAGACAGAAACCTCTGCTTAGAGAGGAGTTATGAGGCTCTAAAATAGTAGGTGCCTGTTTGGAAGTWAGTGTCTTCCTGGGTATTGTAACATTCTAAACTAAATACATTTATTATCTCTGTGCCTCCATTGTTCATAGAAGTCCTGAATGGAAAAATTAACTAAATATAGTTTACCCACTTTTAATTATTTCAAATAATTTCTTAGAGTAAGGTTTCTTAAAGATAGTGGGTGGAGTGGCGGACACTCCGGAGGGCTGTGCTGCCATCCAGAGGGACCTGGACAGGCTGGAGAGTTGGGCAGAGAGGAACCTCATGAGGTTCAACAAGGACAAGTGCAGGGTCCTGCACCAGTTAGGGAGGAATAACCCCAGGCATCAGGACAGATTAGGGAACRATCGGCTGGAGAGCAGCTCCACAGAGAGGGACCTGGGAGTCCTGGTGGACACCTGGTTAACCATGAGTCAGCAGTGTGCCCTCGTGGCCAGGAAGGCCAATGGGATCCTGGCCTGCATCAGGAGGAGTGTTGCCAGCAGGTCAAGGGAGGTGATCCTGCCCCTCTCCTCAGCTCTGGTGAGGCCGCACCTGGAGTACTGTGTTCAGTTCTGGGCTCCCCAGTATA